>NC_132878.1:1132785-1180285 GCF_030463535.1 Salminus brasiliensis | reverse complement strand
GTGAAACCAATGCTTAGATATGTGGTTGGTTGGTTGAATGGTTCTTCGCTGCACTCGGTTCTGGTGAGAACCATCTATAATAGTTATTGTTTTTGTGGAGACATTTAAGACAAATGGTTGTCATGGTTCTAGATAAGCCAGTTCTAGATAAAAATAAGAAATCCCTGAAGAAACCCTAGGGGGGTTTAATGGAATGATGTGTGAAAGAACCTTTTTAAAATGGTTCTGTATAGCACGAAAAAGAGAATTGTTCAGTACTATATGGAACCCTTGTTGCAGTGATTTCTGAATGTTTAAAAGGTTCTGTTCAACATTCTGAGCAATAGAAGGTTCTATTTAGTACTGGGAAAGGGTTCTTTGACTTTTGTGCTATACAGAACAATCAGGATCTATTAGGAACCATCAACAAAAGGGTTAAGATTTAGGGCTGTGAAAAATCATTTCACCAGACAAGTGGTTTGTTTAGTTGTCATGGTTCTAGATAATCAAAATCATTTTATGTCACTATTTACTTTAGTACAGACAGAGTTCTTTGGCTGGTTAAATGGTTCTTCCCTACACTCTAAGCAATAGTGGAACCCTTTTGGTGCTATATAGAACCATTTATAAAAGGTTCTTTAAAGAGTTAATACATCTACGAGAAATTCTGGATCTTTAAATGAACAAGGTCTTGTTTAAGTTATGATGGTTCTAGATAAACTTTAATCTTCGACTATACCTAAAGAACCTTTGGTAGCTTTAGTAAAGGCAATGTTTTTGAATGTTTAAATGGTTCCTTAGCTGGTTCTTCCTCACACTCATGGACTCAGGACAGTAGTGTGCTGCTGTATAGAACCATTCTAAAAGGTTCATTAATAACAACAGCCTATCAGAGGTTCTCCTCGTATTGAAATACACCTTTAAACCTTCAGAGAGGCTTCACCTTCTCTACAGCACCGCTGGAGAACCCAGGTCTCTGGTTCTGTGTCGCACCAGAAAAGGGTCCCACTACTGGAACTTTTAGTAACAATCAGCATCAGTGAGGTCAGGATGATAGATGATTGATCACCACCCACCTCATCCTCCTCAACTCCTCCCAAAAGTACTGGATGGAGCTCCTCCACCATCATTCCAGAGAACACAGCTCCTCCACTGCTCCACAGCTCCTCAATGCTGGGGGGCTTTATACCCCTCTAGCCCACGCCTGGCATTATTAGGCAGCATGGAGCCAATAGGGTCATGATGTTGATCTGATCCAGAGAGTCCTATTCTATTGGCAGTACTTCTTCTCTACAGGGACTAGACAAGCTGTGTGTGTGGCAGATGAGGTGTCCACAAACATTTGGACACATAGTGTATAAAACTATAGAAGAATCAGTTGCTGAGTTTAACAGCAGTGTGTTAATGCCTCTGACTCACTGGCTCCGCCTACCGTTTCCTGAGCGAATGACTCACAGCCAGTAACTACGTGCTGACTTACACGCAGTATCAGTAGAGATTCTGCTGCTCAGAGGAAACGATATTCACCCGTTTCTGGAAAATGATGAGATCGAGTGAGAGCTTATGAGTGTGGGGAAAAAAGAAATAAACGAAAATATGACATTTTATAGATGTTTAAAACTGAAAAAGTGAATCTTAGTTGTATTTTCCCCTCCACCTTAAATGTTGCAGCAGCTGCATTCTGGAAAATAATGTGTATAAACAGGCCAAAATATAAACAGTTAAAGTATAATGTACTGTAAAATGTCATTATTAATATAATGTTATAAAATATAATTATTAATATAATACTATTAAATATAACAATCATTATTAGTAGTAGTAGTATTATTCTTCTTGTTATATAAGTACAGTGTAGTGTAATAGTCCTATTATTTGTAATTGTGTTTTTATTAATTTATAGATTTGTTTTCTTGAATTTTGAGGCACTTTTTAGTTTCGATTCCAATATAATATAATAATATAATATAATATAATATCATGATATAAACACTCTCACTTATTTAAATTTATTTTAACTGAATTTTAACCAGAAGTCCAACAGACAGATACAAAGTTCACTAAAAGCACATTTAAATAAAAATACACTAAAACACTAAAGCAGAAGTTAAGAAATTATAAACTAATAAAATCTTCTTCTTCTCTCAGAACTTCTGGCTCACAATCATCACCATCATCATCCCCTAATGGCTCATCGTCTGGCAGCATCAACCACCCATTCACACATTCCAGCACCCAGCCCCCCTGCTCCAACCTGTCCTTCACAACAACCCAGGTGAGAAATGAGCTGAGGAAGATCAAGCCTAAGAAAGCTACAGGTCAGAATCAGAGCCAGGCTCCTCAAGTCCTGCGCTGATCAGCTGTGCAGGGTAGTTGAGCATATGTTCAACCTGAGCCTGAAACTGGGAAGAGTACCACAGCTGTGGAAAACATCTTGTGTGGTACCTGTGCCCAAAACACAGCACCCAAAGGACCTAAACAGCTACAGGCCGGTGGCACTGACTTCCCATCTGATGAAGTCACTGGAGAGGCTGGTCCTCAACCACATCCGCCCTCTGGTGAGCCCATCCATGGACCCTCTTCAGTTCGCCTACCAGCCTGGTGTCGGGTGGATGATGCTGTCATCTATCTTCTACACAGAGCTCTTTCTCACCTGGAGAAGCCCGGCAGCACTGTGAGGATCACCTTCTTCGATTTCTCCAGTGCTTTTAACACCATACAGCCAGGCCTCCTAAAGGACAAGTTGGGACATTGTGGAGTGGACAGTCACCTGTCAAACTGGATACTGGACTACCTCACCAACCGACCCCAGTATGTGAGGGCACGGGACTGTGTCTCTGACTTGGTGGTCAGCAGCACAGGAGCCCCTCAAGGAACGGTCTTGGCACCATTCCTCTTCACCCTGTACACTGCTGACTTCATGTACAGCTCACCGACCTGTCACCTCCAGAAGTTCTCTGATGACTCAGCGATCGTCGGCCTCATATCCAATGAGGAGGACAGCGAGTACAGAGAACTTATTCAGGACTTTGTGGACTGGTGTCTGCAGAACCATCTGCAGATAAACGCTGGAAAAACCAAAGAACTGGTGGTGGATTTCCGCAGGTGCAGACACCCCCCTCCATCAGTGAACATCCGGGGTATGAACATCGAGAGTGTGGACTCTTATAAATACCTGGGTGTTCATCTGAACAACAAACTGGACTGGTCAGTCAACACTGCTGCTCTCTATAAGAAAGGCCAGAGCAGACTCTACCTGCTGAGGAGATTGAGGTCCTTTGGAGTGCAGGGAGCGCTCCTGAGGACGTTCTTCCACACAGTGGAGGCATCTGCCATCTTTTATGGAGTGGTCTGCTGGGGCAGTAGCATCTCGACGGCAGATAAGAAGAGACTGGACAAACTCATAAAGAGGGCCGGCTCTGTCCTGGGGTGCTTCTTAGACCCAGTGCAGGTGGTGGGAGACAGGAGGATGACAACCAAGCTGGCATCCATGCTGGAGAACAGGCTGACAGGGGTGCTTTACCCCAAGTGTGTGAAGGAGCGGTATCGCAGGTCCTTCCTTCCTGCTGCCGTCAGACTACACAACCAGCACTGCTCCCAGCGGACCACATACACACACACTTAACTACACACACATGTTCATGTTCAGGGAATACTATGTGCAATATCCCACCCCCCCCCATGTGCAATTAAGAGTCTTTTACTGTAAATAATATTGTTTATTGTTTATTGCCTTTTTAATTCTTATCTATATTGTGTGTATATAGTGTAAATTATTTATTTATCTAAATTTTTGTAACTGAGTGTCCTGCTATCCCTTTCTGCTGTTACACTGTGAATTTCCCCACTGCGGGACTAATAAAGGACTATCTTATCTTATCTTAAAGGCAGGGCTGTAATTACTCTCACGGCCAGCAGGTGTCTCTGTTCAGCGCGGTTAATGGCTACCGCTCCTCACCAGCTCTTCAGGAAGGAGCAGAGCTGCTCCTCAGCTCCACACTGGAGACATGAACATGGTCAGAGGGTTGACTGTCCTCCGCGTGTCTGAGCTTCCGTTCCAGCTCTTACTTCACCCATTAAAAGCGCTCAGAAGCTCTTCTGGAATGAAACTGCAGACTGTGATGAGTCAGATCATGTGACTGAGGATGGGGTTAGAAAAATGGGGAAGTGCAACTCCCCCTACGAGGGGTATATAAGGCGGAGCTGGGCTGGGCAGCCACAGGTGGAGTTGCTGTAGTTGTAGTTGTAGCTGTAGTTTAGCCTCACCATCATCATGTATCCAACAGCTGGAGGACTCGGAGCGGAGCAGGCCGCCACCCCTGAAATCCAGAAGATCTGCGATGAGGTGAGACTCTATATAACATTATAATAAACCCACATAAACATAAAGTCAGTGGTCAGTGAGAGTGTCTACCTGTAATTAACTCTATATAACATTAGAATAAACCCAAATAAACATAAAGTCAGCGGTCAGTGAGAGTGTCTACCTGTAATTAACTCTATATAACATTAGAATAAACCCAAATAAACATAAAGTCAGCGGTCAGTGAGAGTGTCTACCTGTAATTAACTCTATATAACATTAGAATAAACCCAAATAAATATAAAGTCGGTGGTCAGTGAGAGTGTCTACCTGTAATTAACTCTATATAACATTAGAATAAACCCTAAGGAGCCTGTGCTGTTGAAAGATATATTAAGTTTCTTCTTTGTTTAATTTTGCTGTAACAGGTGAAGTCGGAGGCCGAGGCCAAGGCTGGGAAGAAGTTTGGGGTTTTTGTCGCTAAATCGTTCTCCTCCCAGGTCGTCGCCGGAACCAACTACTTCATCAAGGTGTGGCTTTACCTCTCAGAGTGATACCCACAGTATATCCACAGCCCTATCCTCAACAGAATACTCAATAATTCACAGTGGAGACTGAATAATTCACAGTGGAGACTGAATAATTCATAGTGGAGACTGAATAATTCATAGTGGAGACTGAATAATTCACAGTGGATACTGAATAATTCATAGTGGAGACTGAATAATTCATAGTGGATCCTGAATAATACATAGTGGATACTGAATCATTTATAGTGGATCCTGAATAATACATAGTGGATACTGATTAATTCATAGTGGAGACTGAATAATTCATAGTGGAGACTGAATAATTCATAGTGGATACTGAATAATTTATAGTGGATACCCAAAAATTCATGGTGGATACTGAATAATTTATAGTGGAGACTGAATAATTCATAGTGGATACTGAATAATTTATAGTGGATACCCAAAAATTCATGGTGGATACTGATTAATTCATAGTGGAGACTGAATAATTCACAGTGGAGACTGAATAATTCACAGTGGAGACTGAATAATACATAATAGATACTGAATGATTCATAGTGGATACTCAATAATTCATGGTGGATACTGAATAATTCATAGTGGAGACTGAATAATTCACAGTGGAGACTGAATAATTCATAGTGGAGACTGAATAATTCACAGTGGAGACTGAATAATTCATAGCGGATACTGAATAATTTATAGTGGATACTGAATAATACATAATAGATACTGAATGATTCATAGTGGATACTCAATAATTCATGGTGGATACTGAATAATTCATAGTGGATACTGAATCATTCATGGTGGATACTGAATAATACATAGTGGATACTGAATCATTCATAGTGGATACTGAATTCATAGACTCACACAATGAGGTTAAGTTAAAAGTGGACCTCAGGAAATATAAGCTATTTATTATTAATACAATATCCTTTCTCACTCTCTCTCACTCTCTCCCTCACTCACTCTCTCTCTCTCTCCCTCTCACTCTCTCACTCTTACTCTCTCTGTCTCACTCTCTCTCTCTCTCACTCACTCTCTCTCACTCTCTCTCTCTCTCTCTCTCCCTCTCTCTCTCTCTCTTTCTCTCTCTCCCCCCCCCCCCCCCTCTCTCTCAGGTGCATGTTGGGGGTGATGAGTACATACACCTGAGGGTGTTCAAGACTCTTCCTCACGATGGAGGGGCTCTGAAACTGCATGGAGTTCAAACCGCAAAGACCCACAAGGAGCCCATCAGCTACTTCTGAAAGCAGCTAACAGCGGCTCCCCCTGCCCCCCCTCCCAGTCCTGCTCCATGTTCTCCTGATCTCCTGATCTGAGATCAGCCCTGCACCAGATCCTCTGCTTCAGTGCAGCCTCTGCTCTCTACCATTGCAGCTGTGTTTCCCTCCTGAAGAGATTAAACTGTCCCTGAACTGCAGGATCAGGCTGGTCTGTGTTTCTTCTCATCACTGTCTGGAGGTGAAAAGTGTCCCCTGTAGCAGAGCTGATAGCAGCCTGCAGAAAGAGGCAGGAGATCAATCAGTTCCCACCAATCTTAGAGCCAATAACCCAGGAGCGAGATCTTCTACTGGGGCCGTTCTGATCTCAACCAGTGTCGTGGGATTGGGGATTGGGTCCAGGATCGGACTTTAATGAATGAGGTATTGGCTATTAAAGCCTGATTCAGTCTTGATCCTTTGTTTTTGCCGCTGTGTTTAAATGATGATTTTAAGTTGATTACTGAGTAGCCAATTATTAAATATTATGAACTTATGAAATTCACTAACCATATCTTAAAAAAACAAAAACCCACTGTGCTCTGAGACTTTTCCAAACGTATACAGCTATAAATATAAAAATATGATTTATATTTTGTTATATAAGAAAAAACATTTTAGCAATTGAGCCGCTTTATAAATATTATTTAAATAAACAATATCGTAATCCAATAAGGGCCCAGTACTGAACCTTGTGGAACCCCACAAATGCTTATATTTAAAAGGTTTCTAAACGCTAAAAACAAAAATAGCTCAGAATATTATATTATATAAACTGATACTAAAAACAATTATTTTACTCCAGTATTAAAAAACAGAACCCCCCCCCCCCCACACACACACACACACACAGTCTACCTTATCAGAGACTTTTGTTGTTATATAAGTACAGTGTAGTGTAATAGTCCTATTATTTGTAATTGTGTTTTTATTAATTTATAGATTTGTTTTTTACATTTTGAGGCACTTTTTAGTTTCGATTCCAATATAATTTAATAATATCATATAATATAATATCATGATATAAACACTCTCACTTATTTAAATTTATTTTAACTGAATTTTAACCAGAAGTCAAACAGACAGATACAAAGTTCACTAAAAGCACATTTAAATAAAAATACACCAAAACACTAAAGCAGAAGTTAAGAAATTATAAACTAATAAAGGCAGGGCTGTAATTACTCTCACGGCCAGCAGGTGTCTCTGTTCAGCGCGGTTAATGCCTACCGCTCCTCACCAGCTCTTCAGGAAGGAGCAGAGCTGCTCCTCAGCTCCACACTGGAGACATGAACATGGTCAGAGGGTTGACTGTCCTCCGCGTGTCTGAGCTTCCGTTCCAGCTCTTACTTCACCCATTAAAAGCGCTCAGAAGCTCTTCTGGAATGAAACTGCAGACTGTGATGAGTCAGATCATGTGACTGAGGATGGGGTTAGAAAAATGGGGAAGTGCAACTCCCCCTACGAGGGGTATATAAGGCGGAGCTGGGCTGGGCAGCCACAGGTGGAGTTGCTGTAGTTGTAGTTGTAGCTGTAGTTTAGCCTCACCATCATCATGTATCCAACAGCTGGAGGACTCGGAGCGGAGCAGGCCGCCACCCCTGAAATCCAGAAGATCTGCGATGAGGTGAGACTCTATATAACATTATAATAAACCCACATAAACATAAAGTCAGTGTTCAGTGAGAGTGTCTACCTGTAATTAACTCTATATAACATTATAATAAACCCACATAAACATAAAGTCAGTGTTCAGTGAGAGTGTCTACCTGTAATTAACTCTATATAACATTAGAATAAACCCAAATAAACATAAAGTCAGCGGTCAGTGAGAGTGTCTACCTGTAATTAACTCTATATAACATTAGAATAAACCCACATAAACATAAAGTCAGTGGTCAGTGAGAGTGTCTACCTGTAATTAACTCTATATAACATTAGAATAAACCCACATAAACATAAAGTCAGTGGTCAGTGAGAGTGTCTACCTGTAATTAACTCTATATAACATTAGAATAAACCCTAATAAACATAAAGTCAGCGGTCAGTGAGAGTGTCTACCTGTAATTAACTCTATATAACATTAGAATAAACCCACATAAACATAAGGTCAGTGGTCAGTGAAAGTGTCTACCTGTAATGAACTCTATATAACATTAGAGTAAACCCAAATAAACATAAAGTCAGCGGTCAGTGAGAGTGTCTACCTGTAATTAACTCTATATAACATTAGAATAAACCCACATAAACATAAGGTCAGTGGTCAGTGAAAGTGTCTACCTGTAATGAACTCTATATAACATTAGAATAAACCCAAATAAACATAAAGTCAGTGGTCAGTGAGAGTGTCTACCTGTAATTAACTCTATATAACATTAGAATAAACCCTAATAAACATAAAGTCAGTGGTCAGTGAGAGTGTCTACCTGTAATTAACTCTATATAACATTAGAATAAACCCACATAAACATAAAGTCAGTGGTCAGTGAAAGTGTCTACCTGTAATGAACTCTATATAACATTAGAATAAACCCAAATAAACATAAAGTCAGTGGTCAGTGAGAGTGTCTACCTGTAATTAACTCTATATAACATTAGAATAAACCCAAATAAACATAAAGTCAGTGGTCAGTGAGAGTGTCTACCTGTAATTAACTCTATATAACATTAGAATAAACCCTAATAAACATAAAGTCAGTGGTCAGTGAAAGTGTCTACCTGTAATGAACTCTATATAACATTAGAATAAACCCTAATAAACATAAAGTCAGTGGTCAGTGAGAGTGTCTACCTGTAATTAACTCTATATAACATTAGAATAAACCCAAATAAACATAAAGTCAGTGGTCAGTGAGAGTGTCTACCTGTAATTAACTCTATATAACATTAGAATAAACCCTAATAAACATAAAGTCAGTGGTCAGTGAAAGTGTCTACCTGTAATGAACTCTATATAACATTAGAATAAACCCTAATAAACATAAAGTCAGTGTATAAAATGAGTATTAACTCTATAAAAAGTGAAATATTAGATATTTAGCTAGAGTGAGGTTCTTTTACTTGTGGATGCGGTCTGGTTAGTTAGCGGAGCTCCTGGCTGTGGGAAGGTTTGGATGTAACTGGACTGAACAGTAAAGAGACTGAATAATCTGATAGTTTGGGGTTGGAGCTTCAGTCAGCTGTAAATGTGAAGGCAGGCGGTTCTTCGGTTCTCGTGGTGTGTGAGTCATGAGCTTTATACTGGGCTGGATCAGCTGATCCCTCACACTCACTGTATTGGTCAGATTGACTCCTTCGTCTCGAACACTTCACTCCTATTCACTGTTTACCAGCTCTGCAGGAATGCTGCTGCTCCGGGTGTGTCAGGTGTTTCCCAGGAACAGCTCTAGTAGTCAAACTGTTCAAACTGTAGCAGATACACCACCTGCGATCAGACACCTGGGTGTGGCCTGACTGAGTAAAGTGGGAGGAGCCTGTGCTGTTGAAAGATATATTAAGTTTCTTCTTTGTTTAATTTTGCTGTAACAGGTGAAGTCGCAGGCCGAGGCCAAGGCTGGGAAGAAGTTTGGAGTTTTTGTCGCTAAATCGTTCTCCTCCCAGGTCGTCGCCGGAACCAACTACTTCATCAAGGTGTGGCTTTACCTCTCAGAGTGATACCCACAGTATATCCACAGCCCTATCCTCAACAGAATACTCAATAATTCACAGTGGAGACTGAATAATTCATAGTGGAGACTGAATAATTCACAGTGGAGACTGAATAATTCATAGTGGATACTGAATAATTTATAGTGGATCCTGAATAATACATAGTGGATACTGAATAATTCATAGTGGATCCTGAATAATACATAGTGGATACTGAATAATTCATAGTGGATACTGAATAATTCACAGTGTAGACTGAATAATTCATAGTGGATACTGAATAATTCATAGTGGAAACTAAATAATTTATAGTGGATCCTGAATAATTCATAGTGGATACTGAATAATTTATAGTGGATACTGAATAATTTATAGTGGATACTGAATAATTTATAGTGAATCCTGAATAATACATAGTGGATACTGAATAATTCATAGTGGATACTGAATAATACATAGTGGATACTGAATAATTCATAGTGGATACTGAATAATTCACAGTGTAGACTGAATAATTCATAGTGGATACTGAATAATTTATAGTGGATCCTGAATAATACATAGTGGATACTGAATAATTCATAGTGGATCCTGAATAATACATAGTGGATACTGAATAATTCATAGTGGATACTGAATAATTCACAGTGTAGACTGAATAATTCATAGTGGATACTGAATAATTTATAGTGGATCCTGAACAATTCATAGTAGATTCTGAATAATTCATAGTAGATTCTGAATAATTCATAGTGGATACTGAATAAATCATAGTGGATACTGAATAATTCACAGTGTAGACTGAATAATTCATAGTGGATACTGAATAATTCATAGTGGATCCTGAATAATACATAGTGGATACTGAATAATTCATAGTGGATACTGAATAATTCACAGTGTAGACTGAATAATTCATAGTGGATACTGAATAATTTATAGTGGATCCTGAACAATTCATAGTAGATTCTGAATAATTCATAGTAGACTCTGAATAATTCATAGTGGATACTGAATAAATCATAGTGGATACTGAATAATTCACAGTGTAGACTGAATAATTCATAGTGGATACTGAATAATTCACAGTGTAGACTGAATAATTCATAGTGGATACTGAATAATTTATAGTGGATCCTGAATAATTCATAGTAGATTCTGAATAATTCATAGTGGATACTGAATAATTCACAGTGTAGACTGAATAATTCATAGTGGATACTGAATAATTTATAGTGGATCCTGAATAATTCATAGTAGATTCTGAAAAATCCATAGTAGATTCTGAATAATTCATAGTGGATACTGAATAAATCATAGTGGATACTGAATATTTCATAGTAGATTCTGAATAATTCATAGTGGATACTGAATAAATCATAGTGGATACTGAATAATTTCTAGTGGATACTGAATAATTCGTAGTAGATTCTGAATAATTCATAGTGGATACTGAATAAATCATAGTGGATACTGAATAATTCATAGTAGATTCTGAATAATTCATAGTGGATACTGAATGATTTATAGTCTCTCTCTCTCTCTCTCTCTCTCTCAGGTGCATGTTGGGGGTGATGAATACATACACCTGAGGGTGTTCAAGACTCTTCCTCACGATGGAGGGGCTCTGAAACTGCATGGAGTTCAAACCGCAAAGACCCACAAGGAGCCCATCAGCTACTTCTGAAAGCAGCTAACAGCGGCTCCCCCTGCCCCCCCTCCCAGTCCTGCTCCATGTTCTCCTGATCTCCTGATCTGAGATCAGCCCTGCACCAGATCCTCTGCTTCAGTGCAGCCTCTGCTCTCTACCATTGCAGCTGTGTTTCCCTCCTGAAGAGATTAAACTGTCCCTGAACTGCAGGATCAGGCTGGTCTGTGTTTCTTCTCATCACTGTCTGGAGGTGAAAAGTGTCCCCTGTAGCAGAGCTGATAGCAGCCTGCAGAAAGAGGCAGGAGATCAATCAGTTCCCACCAATCTTAGAGCCAATAACCCAGGAGCGAGATCTTCTACTGGGGCCGTTCTGATCTCAGCCAGTGTCGTGGGATTGGGGATTGGGTCCAGGATCGGACTTTTAAGTTGTAGTGGCAGATGAACAAATATTATGAACTTAGTTTCCTTAAAAACTTAAAATATAAAATATGATTTACATGATTTT
Organism: Salminus brasiliensis; assembly: GCF_030463535.1. Lineage (NCBI taxonomy): Eukaryota > Metazoa > Chordata > Actinopteri > Characiformes > Bryconidae > Salminus > Salminus brasiliensis. The sequence continues at coordinate 1,168,398 of NC_132878.1, read as the reverse complement.
ATATACAAATATAAATTAGCATAATCGCACATTTGAGAAATTCAGTCTCTTTACAAATATTATTTAAGTAAACCGTATCATAATCCAATAAGGGCCCAGTACTGAACCTTGTGGAACCCCACAAATGCTTATATTTGTTGTCAACAGTGGTTTTGGGTATATATTCACATCATTAGCCACCTGTGTGATCACATTTCACTGGCTGTGTTTAGGTTGAGACACCTGTCCAAAACAGAAGTGGAGATACTAGGGTTTAAAAGACTTCTATAGAAGCTAAAGTATCAACTTAAGCTTTTTACTCCAGTAAAAGTGTAAAAGTACTCTAAAAGTCATAATGAGGGGAATGATCTATTAAAATGTTGATGTTAAAAATGTTGGGCTGCACTAGGCTCCTGTTTCAGCTGCAGATCTGCTCATTGAAAATGGGATGGTGATGGATGCCAACATTGGAAACAGAGGAGTGAGAGTGCGAGGAGGACGAGGAGGATGGGGAGGACGAGGAAGGCCACAGACCGTAATCTCTGATGAGATTCGAGCCACTTTGGTGGGGAAGGCTGGGCAAAGAGTACAGCCTGTAGCATCCATCATCCACACTTTCTGAAAAGAGAATAGCTAAGATAATAAAAATCAATAATAATAATAATCTGTGATAGTGAACACACACACACACACACACTAATGAACTAGGGGCAGTGAGCACACACACACCCAGAGCGGTGGGCAGCCGACTCCAGCACCCGGGGTATCGAACCCACAACCCTGTCCTCGACTTTCACTAGAAGACTGCAGGACTGCATATCAGCACAGTACTCAGTAGTACAGTAGTACAGGTCTGCCTGAGGACTCTACAGTAGGACTGTATATAATAAAGCATGTATCCAGTATTTGGGAAATGTGTTCCTGCACAGTATTTACAGTGTTTACAGTGTTTACATTTATATCCCAGAACTGAAAGATTACCAACACAAGGTGGACGAGAACGTCGTCTGGAAACTGAAATCATGAACGTGGTCCTGAAAAAGAACTCCACAAAGAGAACAATGAGATATTTCAAAATTCTGACCGGGTCATCCTGTCAGCGCTGGACCGTGTCTTGCGCAGAAATAATCTGAGGATGAAGTAGGTCTATCAGGGATAACAGGGATATCACTACGTGCCCCAAAAGTATCCAGTCCAACACAATCCCACGATGACGCGCACTCTCCACACTGATGTAATACATGATACTTATTTCAGGACTGTAATATCGCTCAAACACGGTCTTGTAAACTGGGCTGGCTTTAAACTGCACCGAAGTGGTGGAGCGAACTTCCCCTGGGTGTCTGAACAGCAGAGTCCAACACTCACTGTCCTCAAACCCAGACTGAAGACCCTCCTCTTCTGAGAGGACTTGGGTGAAGAGTAGAGTATTATGGCCTCCATACTGACTTGTGTTCTACTAGCTGAGGTTATTCTTGGGTAAACAATGAAGCAGAGAAGAGCGTCTGCTGAATGCTGTAAATGTAAATGTTGAGGTTGAAGGCGGAGGCGGACCAAACACTGAAACTAACAGCGACACCAAGCTGAAGCAGAACAAAACAAGACGGACCAAACTACAAAACTGTAAACCAACATGAACCAAAACCAACACGATCATGCACTTATACACAGGGACAACGAGGGACATCTGAGAAACACCTGGGACTAACAAGGTGGCGTGGCTACAGAGGAGGCACAGGTGGGAACACTAATGAAAAGGAGGGGCTTGAATTTGAGAGCACATGGCAACACAAAACAGGGGCAGGCATGACACACATATTTACATTAGAGTGAACAGAAATATGCTCACAAAAAACAATAAACTGAAAAAGAACAATACTGAAAAAATAGAACAAAAAGTTTTAGAAATGTAAAATAAATGATAATAAATAAATAAATAAATAATAAAAGCAGAAACTGTGTTGAGAGTTTTGGAGACTTGAGAAGAGGCTTTGCTCTCTGTTTAAATAATTATGCTATGTCATTTTAGTGTAAAACTGTAATGATTGTGCTGCACAATAGTGACCCCTCCAGGTCATGTGTCCTTGGAAGGCACATCAGCGGCCAGTGTGCCATTGTAGAGGTCCATCACAATGTGTGCCCACCACACCGTCATCCATCACCATGCTGCCCTTGGCCCCTACAACACTGCCCATCTGATCACATTCCTGGACACCCTACACACACTCTGCACACACCCTACACAACACACTCATTCCACCAGATCAGAGAGACGGCCCGGAGCAGCTCGGGTACGCCAGTTTCCAGCGAGCTCGAATCTGGTCCACTGCCCACCCACACACTTTCCAGTGGTTTATCCGTCTCCGTATTCTGCATTCCTCAGGCCTACTGAGGAATTTCTGGCATGGCTGCTTGGCCAGGGTGATGTGTGATGAGGATGAGGTGCTGTGGCCAGATCGAAACAGAGGAGAGGATGCAGCCTTTCTTTACTGTAAGTGTATAGAGTTCATTCTTCAGCTGTAGACCGCTGTAAGAGCAACTGTGTGTGGGTTGGGATGTTCACGGTGTACATTGTTTTTGTGGGAAAAATAAAAACAACAGTATATATATATATATATATATATATATATGTATGTATATATATATATATTTTACAACATACTGCACATGTACGTGCAGTCTGTAGTCATTATGATGATTGTGAGTGTTTCTCACTGAGCACATCAGTGTTCATCTGCTTCTTATAAATGCTTAGTCATGTGATGGTTTGTGGGTCGTCTGAAAACAAAATACTGTTTAGAGACGAAATAACATTGTTTTGAAATGACGGGTTTTGGCCATGGTGTGTGTGTGTGTGTGTGGTTTTGCTTGCTTTCAGAAAATGTGTGTAAACATTTGAGAACAACTGTCAGTAGATTCACAGAAGATTCAGAGAGGAAAACAGGTCACAGGCATGTTTACAGTACGACTCCATACTGCCACACTGGGTGGTCCAAGAGACCCTCATTGTTGACATGGTCCATCAGAACGGTGCAATCAAACTGCCTGAAATACAGCAGAACATCACTGAAGACCATGTGAACGTTGTAGGCAACAACAGTTTCTAAAATGCAACCGAATGTGGATGAAGCATATATATATATACAGTTGTGCTCAAAAGTTTACACACCCTGGCAGAATTTTTGCTTTCTTGGCCTTTTTTCTGAGAATATAAATGATAACACACACCTTTTTCCACTCATGGTTAGTGGTTGGGTGAAGCCATTTCTTTTCAAACAACTGTGATTCTCTTTTTAAATCATAATGACAACCAAAAACATCCAAATGATCCTGATCAAAAGTGATTGTGGCCGGATAACATGCACAGACGTTGACACGAATGGGTCTAAATGGCTACTAAAGGTAACATCCTGACCTGTGACCTGTTTGCTTGTAATCAGGGTGTGTGCATATAAGCTGAGTGAGTTTCTGGGATCCAGACAGACTCTTGCATCTTTCATCCAGCCACTGACATTTCTGGATTGTGAGTCACAGGGAAAGCAAAAGGAAAAGGCAGTTCAACTGTATAAAACAGGAAAGGGATACAAAAGGATATCCAAGGAATTGATAAAGCCAGTCAGCAGTGTTCAAACTGTGATTAACACATGAAAAATCAGGGGCTCTGTAAAAACCAAACCACGGTCGGATAGACCAACAAAAACTTCAGCCACAACTGCCAGGAAAACCCACAAATAACATCAACTGAAGAACAGGACTCTCTGAAAACTAGCGCTGTGGCTGTTTGAAGATGCACAATAAGGAGAAACTTGAAGAAAAATGGGCTGCATGGTTGAGTCTCCAGAAGAAAGCCATTAGAAAGCCTACAATACGGCAAAAAGCACCGAGACCAGCCTCAGAACTTCTGAACAAGGTCATTTAGAGTGATGAGACCAAAATCAAACTTTTTGGCCACGACCATAAACATTACGTTTAGAGAGGTGTCAACAAGGCCTATGATGACAGGAACACCCTTCCTCCTGTAAAGCACGGAGGTGGACCGCTGATGGTTTGGGGATGTGTAAGCTACAAAGGCACAGGAAACTTGGTCAAAGTTGAAGGGAAGATGAATGCAGCACGTTATCAGCAAATACTGGAGGCAGATTTGCACTCATCAGGCCGGAAGCTGCGGACATATGGGACGTACTTGGACGTTCCAACATGACGACGATCCGAAACACAAGGCCAAGTCGACCGGTCATTGGCTACAGCAGAACAAAGTGAAGGTTCTGGAGTGGCCATCTCAGTCTCCTGACCTCAATATCACTGAGCTACTCTGGGGAGATCTCAAGCGCACAGTTCAGCTGGAGGCTTTTTGCCAAGAAGGAGCAGCTTTACCATCTGAGAAAATAAAGAGCCTCATCCACAACCACCACAAAAGACTTTAAGCTGCCAGTGACGTTAGAGGGAGCAATACATGGTATTAAGAACTGGGGTGTGTAAACTTTTGATCAGGGTCATTTGGATGTTTTTGGTTTTCATTATAATTTAAAGAGAGAATCACTGTCATTGGCAATAAATGGCTTCACTTAACCATTAACCGTGAGTGGAAAAAGGTGTGTGTTATCATTCATATTCTCTGAAAAAAGGCCAAGAAAGCAAAAATTCTGCTGGGGTGTGTAAACTTTTGAGCACAACTGTGTGTGTATATATATATATATATATATATATATATATATATATAAACAGTTATATATACATGTGTAAACATATATACATACATGTGTATATATATAACAGAATAATGTGCGTGTATATATACATATATACACATATATAAATACAGTGGGGGAAAAAAAGTATTTAGTCAGTCACCAATTGTGCAAGTTCTCCCACTTAAAAAGATGAGAGAGGCTGTAATTGACATCATAGGTAGACTCAACTATGAGAGACAAAATGAGAAAAACAATCAGAAAATCACATTGTCTGATTTTTAAAGAATTTATTAGCAAATAATGGTGGAAAATAAGTATTTGGTCAATAACAAAAGTTCATCTCAATACCAGCAACGGTGTGAGCCAACCTTGTGAAGACTTACAGAAAACGTTTGACCTCTGTCATTGCCAACAAAGGATATATAACAAAGTATTGAGATGAACTTTTGTTATTGACTAAATACTTATTTTCCACCATTATTTACTAATAAATTCTTTAAAATTCAGACAATGTGATTTTCTGATTGTTTTTCTCATTTTGTCTCTCATAGTTGAGTCTACCTACGATGTCAATTACAGCCTCTCTCATTTTTTTAAGTGGGAGAACTTGCACAATTGGTGACTGAATAAATACTTTTTTTCCCCACTGTATTTATACATATATGTATATATACTGTGTGCACAATTATTAGGCAAGTGAGTATTTTCTAACTCCAAGCTGGATAAACTTGAATGCTTAATGGGTTTCAGCACAGCAGCTGATGTGTGTCTGTGTGGGAGGACAACACCCTATATCAAGGTGTGTACACCTCTCTGAATAGTGTCTGGGAGGCTGTGGTTGCTGCTGCACACAAAGTTGATCGTCAACGGATCAAGAAAGTGACAGACTGCATGAATAAAGAGGGCTTATCACTGTTATTGAAAGAAGGGTGGCTTTATCGCTCACTGATTTTTTAATGTCAGAAATGTTTATTGGAAAGTTTTGAGTTAATAAAATAATTCTCAATTCTCTCAAATAAAAAAGTGAGATGGGAAAAGTGAGTGTGTTTTTCATTTAGTTGTTTAATAATTCTGCACAATAACAGCTGCACATGTAGATATTCACCTAAGAAAGCCAAAATCTCACTTTTACTTTACTACCATTACTATCCTTCAAGGGTTCTTTCGTAAAGGCAGGGGTTCTGTATAGAATGCAAAGAACCATGTAATTGTTTAACCGTCTGCCTTCCATCTCTCTCTCTCTCTCTCTCTCTCTGTGCTATAATAATGATAATGATAATAATAGTTAGCGATGCTGAGGCTGAGGCTGAGGCTGGTGTTTATGTGCAGACAGTGTACAGGAGTGCAGAGAGAGAACACTATGGCCCCGAGGATCTCACTGTTCTTCATGTTGGTCTGTCTGCTGGTGTGTGTGTGTGGTGAGTGAGCAATACACACACTTCTGATTTTAACGTACAAATTTATACACAGTGTGTATACCATTATTCTGTTTATACACAGTGTGTATAGTGTTATTCTGTTTATACAGTGTGTATAGTGTTATTCTGTTTATACACAGTGTGTATACCGTTATTCTGTTTATACAGTGTGTATAGTGTTATTCTGTTTATACAGTGTGTATAGTGTTATTCTGTTTATACAGTGTGTATACCGTTATTCTGTTTATACACAGTGTGTATAGTGTTATTTTGTTTATACACAGTGTGTATACCATTATTCTGTTTATACACAGTGTGTATACCATTATTCTGTTTATACACAGTGTGTATAGTGTTATTCTGTTTATACACAGTGTGTATACTGTTATTCTGTTTATACACAGTGTTTATACCATTATTCTGTTTATACACAGTGTGTATAATGTTATTCTGTTTATACACAGTGTGTATACCATTATTCTGTTTATACACAGTGTGTATACCGTTATTCTGTTTATACAGTGTGTATACCGTTATTCTGTTTATACACAGTGTGTATACCGTTATTGTTTATACAGTGTGTATACCGTTATTCTGTTTATACAGTGTGTATACCGTTATTCTGTTTATACAGTGTGTATAGTGTTATTCTGTTTATACAGTGTGTATACCGTTATTCTGTTTTTACAGTGTGTATACCGTTATTCTGTTTATACAGTGTGTATAGTGTTATTCTGTTTATACAGTGTGTATACCGTTATTCTGTTTTTACAGTGTGTATACCGTTATTCTGTTTATACAGTGTGTATAGTGTTATTCTGTTTATACACAGTGTGTATACCGTTATTCTGTTTATACAGTGTGTATACCGTTATTCTGTTTATACAGTGTGTATAACGTTATTCTGTTTATACACAGTGTGTATACCGTTATTCTGTTTATACAGTGTGTATACCGTTATTCTGTTTTTACAGTGTGTATACCGTTATTATGTTTATACACAGTGTGTATACCATTATTCTGTTTATACACAGTGTGTATACCGTTATTCTGTTTATACAGTGTGTATACCGTTATTCTGTTTATACAGTGTGTATAGTGTTATTCTGTTTATACACAGTGTGTATACTGTTATTCTGTTCATATCAGAGCTGAATAAAGACTTTTATTGTATAGATGGTAAACGAGTCAAAATCAAGAAGAAGAAACCGCCCTCTCTGTTTAGAACAGCAGAGAACATACAGGACGCCTTGGGTAAGATACCCACTCTCTCTCTCTCTCTGTCTCTCTCTCTCTCTCTCTCTCTCTCTCTGTCTCTCTCTCTCTCTCTGTCTGTCTCTCTCTCTCTCTCTCTGTCTCTCTCTCTCTCTCTCTGTCTCTCTCTCTCTCTCTCTCTCTCTCTCTCTGTCTCTCTCTCTCTCTCTGTCTGTCTCTCTCTCTCTCTCTCTGTCTCTCTCTCTCTCTCTCTGTCTCTCTCTCTCTCTCTCTCTGTCTCTCTCTCTCTCTCTCTCTGTCTCTCTCTCTCTCTCTCTCTCTCTCTGTCTGTCTGTCTCTCTCTTTATCTCTTATCTCTCTCTCTCTCTCTGTCTGTCTGTCTCTCTCTTTATCTCTTATCTCTCTCTCTCTCTCTCTTCCTTTCTTTTTCTCTGTTCTTCTTAATCATTGCTCAGCCACACACAAATACACACATACAGTTTACATACACTATATGGACAAAAGTATTGGGACACCTGCTCATTCGCTGCTTCTTCTAAAATCAAGGGTATTAAAACAGTTTCTCCTGCTTCATCCCATCCAAAAGTTCTGGATGGAGCTCCTCCACCATCATTCCAGAGAACACAGCTCTTCCACTGCTCCACAGCTCCTCAATGCTGGGGGGCTTTATACCCCTCTAGCCCACACCTGGCATTATTAGGCAGCATGGTGTCAATAGGGTCATAATGTTGATCTGCTCCAGAGAGTCCTATTCTATTGGCAGTACTTCTCCACAGGGACTAGACGAGCTGTGTGTGCATTTGCACATCTGTGTCAGCAATGGGTGCAGCTTAAAGTAGCTGAATACATTCATTAAAAGGCATTTCCACAAACATTTGGACATGTAGTGTATATTCTAATATTCAGTTCTACATTTATTAACTTTGTAATCTGACCCTTAGTTCTGTGTTACTGTTGAAATCAGAGGTTTGTGTGTGTGTGTGTGTGTGTGTGTGTGTGTATCATGGCCGTGTATTCCAGACCCTGCTGAAATCGTAGACCCCTCCAGAAAGTTTAAGGATGTGGATCTGGGTGAGTGGAGCCAAACACTCATTAACACACACACTTACTGCACCCGTCAGCCTCGGGCTCCAAAACACTCATTTACAGCAGACAGGTGGAGCCGCCCTGCTGCTGAACACACCTGAGCGAGGGGCGGAGTTCAGGCAGGCAGGTGTGCTGAAGCTGCTCTATAGACTGCTCTGACAGTGTCTGCAGGAGAGAGAGAGGAGTTTTTTTTTACACCTGCTTACTGTAGAAACACAGCCTCATTCAACAAGGACTAATGCAGCAGCGCCCTCTAGTGGTTCAGTCAGTTTCCGCTAGAGTGGTAGGAATATGAAGAGGCCTTCATATTAACTGGGCCTGCTGTGACTCCATATACAGTATTCAGCTGCATGTAGGGCTGCAGACCACCCAGCAGAAGGTGTGAACACACACCCCAAGCTCTGATTAACTGCTTATATACAAGATCACCACTGTCACAAAAAACTTCTGAACTTGGAAGTCAACACACACTACTAACACACTCGCCACCACCAGGTCAGTCAGTGTCACTGCAGTGCTGAGAATGACCCTCCACCCAAATACTACAGTCTGCTCTGTCCTGTGGGGTCCTGACCACTGAAGAACAAACAGGGTGAAAGGAGGCTGAGAACAGAGTCTGCAGAGAAACTACAACTTTACTCTAGGCTACTGGGAGTCCGTAGTCAGGGTACAGTAGCAAAAGAAAAGAGTAGCATGTTATCCATGCATAACCTTCTACAGGCATTTAACCACCAGAGGCCATACACATGGACAAAATTGTTGGTCCCCCTCTGTTAATGTAAGAAAAACCCACAATGGTCACAGAAATAACTTGAATCTGACAAAAGTAATAATAAATAAAAATGCTATGAAAATTAGCCAGTAAAAATCTGACATTGATTTTGAACCATTGCTTCAACAGAATTACTTAAAAAGTAAACTCATTAAACAGGCCTGGACAGAAATGATGGCACCCCTGAAAATAATGTGACCAAAGGGACATGTTAAATCAAGGTGTGTCCACTAATTAGCATCACAGTGTCTACAATCTTGTAATCAGTCAGTGGGCCTATATATAGGGCTACAGGTAGTTACTGTGCTGTTTGGTGACATGGTGTGTACCACACTCAACATGGACCAGAGGAAGCGAAGGAAAGAGTCTCAGGAGATTAGAAAGAAAATTATAGACAAGCATGTTAAAGGTAAAGGTTATAAGACCATCTCCAAGCAGCTTGATGTTCCTGTGACTACAGCTGCACATATTATTCAGACATTTATGATCTATGGGACTGTAGCCAACCTCCCTGGACGTGGCTGAATTGACAACAAATCAAAGAGACAGAAAATATGAATGGTAACAAAAGAGCCCAGAAAAACCTCTAAAGAGATTAAAGGTGAACTTCAAGATCAAGGAACATCAGTGTCAGTTCGCACCATCCATTGTTGTTTGAGCCAAAGTGGACTTCATGGGAGACGACCAAGGAGGACACCATTGTTGAAAACAAATCCCAAAAAATTTCAGACTGGAATATGCCAAACTACATGTTGACAAGCCCCAAAGCTTCTGGGAGAATGTCCTATGGACAGATGAGAACCTTTTGCCAAGGCACATCAGCTCTATGTTCACAGATGGAAAAATAAGCATTATCAAGAAAAGAACACTGTCCCTACTGTGAAACATGGAGGAGGCTCTGTTATGTTCTGGGGCTGCTTTGCTGCATCTGGCACAGGGTGTCTTGAATTTGTGCAGGGTACAATGAAATCTCAAGACTATCAAGGGATTCTAGAGAGAAAGGTGCTGCCCAGTGTCAGAAAGCTTGGTCTCAGTCGCAGGTCATGGGTCTTGCAACAGGATAATGACCCAAAACACAGCTAAAATCACCCAAGAATGGCTAAGAGGAAAACACTGGACTATTCTGAAGTGGCCTTCTGTGAGCCCTGACCTAAATCCTATTGAGCATCTTTGAACGGAGCTGAAACATGCCGTCTGGAAAAGGCACCCTTCAAACCTGAGACAACTGGAGCAGTTTGCTCATGAGATGATTGCAGTGATTGCCTTAAAACATTGTGCAACAAAATATTAAGTTAAGGGTACCATCATTTCTGTCCAGGCCTGTTTCATGAGATTATTTTTTAATAATTCTGTTGAAGCATGGTTGAAAAGCAATGTCTGACTTTCACTGGTTAATTTTCATAGCATTTTTATTTATTAATACTTTTGTCAGATTCAAGTTATTTCTGTGACCATTGTGGGTTTGTCTTTCATTAACTGAGGGGTACCAACAATTTTGTCCACGTCTGTGGAACAGTGACCTGAGAATGAGTGAACCGTGCAGTATTTATACACATATATACACATGTACACACACCCTCCATTAAACACCACTATTAAGAAGCTGTTGTGTAGATGTGCTGCCGTTTATTACTGTCTCCATCACCTCAGCCATGCTTCTCACTGTCCTGCAGCTAAGCTAACAGAGGAGAGCATCGTGAATGAACACGTGAGACGTGAGTACCACATCAGCACGAACCAACAGACCATTACATCTATATTTTAAAAAGTGGGAGTAATAATGATAAGGCTGGAGCTCATGATAACACTGCAACCACGACCCTGCTGAAGAAAAGCAGCCTGGTCGGCTCAAGCTGGTTAAATTGGTTAAGCAGGTTAAGGAGTAAAAAACAAGAATAATAAAAAAACACAACTACATTTCATTCAACTGATTTGGAATTTTGAGTCACTGAGATCCGGAAATCAGAATTACTTTGCATGATCAAGCAAAACCATATCAGGCCAACCTGATAACCAGCTAAGCAGTTCTGTGTTACAGGGTGGCTGGTTGACGAAACTTTGGCATGTGCACTAAGGCATGCAGACTGACACTACAGGGCTTCGCAGTCCTGCACATCAGGGGCTTTGCATAGCACCCCCACATGCAATTCCTGAAACTTTCCCATCTGTTGCCCTTCACTTGCTGTTAGTATGTAGTCGTTCCCCCCATGCTACATTCTCTAAAACCTTTGACTGATTAGCAAGGATGAGAAACCTCAGCATAAATGAAGCATCCTGTCATCATTTATGTCATCCTGTCATGCTATCATCAAGCTGAAGTCATGGTCAACCAACCAAACTAGCAAACGAGCGAAAATGAGCAGCTACATGTTCATAATACATATGTAGGCTATAGGCTACACTACACAACGACATATCTAAAGCTAGCAGAAGTGTCTCACATTTAATGAATGCTAGCAAGGACTGTGGTTATCTAGCTTAGCTGGTTGACCTGCATGACCAAAGTGGATGACCAGCATGACCAGCTAGACCAGTATGACCAAGCTGGATGACCAACATGACCAACCTTTCAACCACCTTTACCATTGAAAAACTACTAAAAGTTGATCTGAAGCTTATTTTAGCAGGATAATATTAATAAAACTAACAACAACAACAACAACAACAATAATAATAATAATAATAAATCTGTGTTTTCTGCTTCTTTTTCAGTATCCACTCAACGTAAGACCCTTTATGTTTTTTGACTGATAAAACCAGCTCCATTAACTCCAGTATCATTCTGATGGGTTTGTACATTCCTGAGTGTGTCCTAATACTTTCACTTCTACTCAGTCCTATTAGTCTCCTGCTTTTCCTACTTAACCCTCTCACTCTGGAGCTGCTTTACTGTAGATCACTCCTCTCACTCTGGAGCTGCTTTACTGTAGATCACTCCTCTCACTCTGGAGCTGCTCTACTGTAGATCACTCCTCTCACTCTGGAGCTGCTTTACTGTAGATCACTCCTCTCACTCTGGAGCTGCTTTACTGTAGATCACTCCTCTCACTCTGGAGCTGCTCTACTGTAGATCACTCCTCTCACTCTGGAGCTGCTTTACTGTAGATCACTCCTCTCACTCTGGAGCTGCTTTACTGTAGATCACTCCTCTCAATCTGGAGCTGCTTTACTGTAGATCACTCCTCTCACTCTGGAGCTGCTTTACTGTAGATCACTCCTCTCACTCTGGAGCTGCTTTACTGTAGATCACTCCTCTCACTTTAGAGCTGCTCTACTGTAGATCACTCCTCTCACTCTGGAGCTGCTTTACTGTAGATCCCTCCTCTCACTCTAGAGCTGCTTTACTGTAGATCACTCCTCTCACTCTGGAGCTGCTTTACTGTAGATCACTCCTCTCAATCTGGAGCTGCTTTACTGTAGATCACTCCTCTCACTCTGGAGCTGCTTTACTGTAGATCACTCCTCTCACTCTGGAGCTGCTTTACTGTAGATCACTCCTCTCAATCTGGAGCTGCTTTACTGTAGATCACTCCTCTCACTCTGGAGCTGCTTTACTGTAGATCACTCCTCTCACTCTATATGTCAACTATATGTTGTTAGGGGACTATATGTTAAGGGACTACATATTAAGGGACTATGTTTTAGGGGACTATATGTTGTTAGGGAATTATATGTTAAGGGACTATATGTTAGGGGACTATATGTTAAGGGATTATATGTTAGGGGACTATATGTTAAGGCACTATATGTTAGGGGACTATATGTTAAGGGACTATATGTTAGGGGACTATATGTTAGGGGACTATATGTTAAGGGACTATATGTTAGGGGACTATATGTTAGGGGACTATATGTTAAGGGACTATATGTTAGGGGACTATATGTTAAGGGACTATATGTTAGGGGACTATATGTTAGGGGACTATATGTTAAGGGACTATATGTTAGGGGACTATATGTTAAGGGACTATATGTTAGGGGACTATATGTTAGGGGACTATATGTTAAGGGACTATATGTTAGGGGACTATATGTTAAGGGACTATATGTTAGGGGACTATATGTTAGGGGACTATATGTTAAGGGACTATATGTTAGGGGACTATATGTTAAGGGACTATATGTTAGGGGACTATATGTTAGGGGACTATATGTTAAGGGACTATATGTTAGGGGACTATATGTTAAGGGACTATATGTTAGGGGACTATATGTTAGGGGACTATATGTTAAGGGACTATATGTTAGGGGACTATATGTTAGGGGACTATATGTTAAGGGACTATATGTTAGGGGACTATATGTTAAGGGACTATATGTTAGGGGACTATATGTTAGGGGACTATATGTTAAGGGACTTTATGTTAAGTGACATAATGGGATTCATTAAATGAATCGTGCAGATAACATTAATATTTACTCACTAATAGACTAATATTTACCCACAAACATCATAAAAGAGCTACAGACAGCAGTAAAGACCCGTTCAGTAAAAACAGAGCACCACCTTTAGCAGCACATTCGTTTGGACGTGGGTTTGGACACTTAACTAGGACCCAACAGGACTTTTAATTTCACTGCAGTCATCACACTCACCAGCCATAACATTAAAACCACTGCCAGCTTAAGTGGTCATTGGGTGGATATATTAGACAGCAAGTGAACTGTGATGTTCTAGACAACTGGATCAGAACATCTCCAAAACATAAGGCAGGTCTTGTGGGCTCCCCCCAGTATGTAGTGGTCAGCACCACCCACCTAAAAGTGCTCCAAGTAAAGAGTAAGGGGTGATGGGCACCCAAGATTCACTGATGCTCATGGAGGTCCCACCTCACAGCTTACAGGACTGAAAGGATCTGCTGGAAAGTTAGAAGGTGTCCACGAGAGGGAACAAGAGGACACGAGGGGGGGCCTACCCAATATTAGGCATGTGGTTTTAGTGTAATCTTTGCTGGGTCATGCAGGCCACTGTGGTTTGATTGCGACACTCAGCTTTGTGTAACAGACCGTGTTTCACAAGCGGAAGGACAGCTCGACATTGATGTGGACTGTGCTGTCTCACTGCAGTGCCAGTTAAGTCGATGCCAATGAAGATTACGGCCTTTTTGCTGTGTAAAGAGTGACGGGCTGATCTTCGAGCTGATGCAGTATGAGCTAGTAAGAGCTTAGACCCCTCAGTGTGTTCAGGGCCCTCGTGTCAGCTTTTTTAATATTTAAATTTAAAAAGCAAAGGACATAAAGACCTGTTCCTACACTTCTGTCTGTCCAAAAGTTTGTGGGCACGCTTTCGAAAGAATGCATTCAGCTACTTTAAGCTGCCCCCATTGCTGACACAGATGTGAAAATGCACACACAGCTTGTCTTGTCCCTGTAGAGAAGAAGTACTGCCAATAGAATAGGACTCTCTGGAGCAGATCAACATCATGAAGCTATTGGCACCATGCTGCCTAATGCCAGGCGTGGGCTAGAGGGGTATAAAGCCCCCCAACACCCAACATCCTGACCTCACTAATGCTCTTGTTGCTGTATTTAAATCCTCACAGCAATGCTCTTCCAAAGTCTATTAGAGACAGTTACTCTGACAAAAGGCAGGTGTCCCAATACTTTTGTCCATATATTGTAAATTGGTTTTAAAAGCAAAGTCGGTTTGGATCTAGAAAAATAAAGAGCCTGTGGCGCCCTCTAATGAACGGAGAGGAAAATACACATGGGGTTTTCTATAATGGGTGATGGTGCTGCAGCAAACAACTTTATTGATAATGGAGTAATCTATTGATTATTGAAATGAATATTGCATTAATCAGTTTTTCTGATTATTAATCAGAATTAATTATTAGCTTTAGGTTCAGTTGAGGTTGTTTTATGCATTTGCTAACAATCAAGCTATAAAGTTCAATTACATTAATATAACATATCATATGTAAATGTATATGCTACGCTTGTGCCAGCTCTTCAAGCAGCCAGCAGCCAGTGATCCGGCTTCCAGACAAAGTAGTGTTTGCCCCTTTGGAGCTACCTGAGATGTTCCAGGAGTCTCCGGGTCATCGCGGTATGCGCTGTTTCATCTAGTGCATATAGGACATCTGGGGTCATCTGTGGTAGGAAGAGAAGGGGGAGGTCAGGAGCAGCGTCTTGCAGCTCTACTGATGCTGGGCTCTTATCCAGAGTGACTTACATAAGGGCTTTGATGATCCTGAAGGTTGGCAGGTCAAGACGGGCTGTACTTGAAGCTGGAAGGGCTCGAGGTACAGGCCTAGTTCTGACCATAGCCATGAGGTAAGGAGGGGCTGGTCCGTGTTTGGCTTTGTAGGCCGGGCGTCAGGGTTATGAAGCTGATGAAGCCAGTGACGGGAGCGTAGCAGAGGAGTGACGGGAGTGAACTTCACTCTGGATCAACTGGAACGACCTCATGGTCCTCATGGGAAGGCCAGCCAGGAGCGAGTGGCAGTAGCTGAGCCTAGAAATGACCAGAACTTGAACTAGTACCTGTGTGGCCTCATGGGTAAGATAGAGAGGGATTGTCCGAATGCTGTGGAGGATAAGGGAGCTCTTTTTGACCTCTAGTCTCCTTCACCTTTAAAGACCCCACCTCCTCCCCAACTCCCCAACAGCATAGCAGAGCAGCCACTTACAGACGACCTGGGACATCATTCCAACTACTTAGCAACAGCATAGCAACCCCATATCAATCATCTGGGGTGCACACCAACCACTTCACATTAGCACAGCAAACACTTGGAGCAGCATAGCAACCACCTGAAATACCATAGAAGCACCACACCAATCACTTTGAGCAGCACAGGACTTAGCAACAGCATAGCAACCCAAATTCAACCATCTGGGGTGCCAACCATGCCAACGACTTAGCAACAGCATAGCAACCCAAATTCAACCATGCCAACGACTTAGTAGTTGATGTAATTCAATTAATTAAATTAATTACATTTAAAATTAATTACCTAGTTAATGATATCTGTCCATTTTTTTACCTTTTTATGAAAACCCATGTCCATGGGTCCATGACCCCTCCCTCTTGTCCTTTTGGGCTCTTCCTAAGACTGAAATTTTGAATGATTGGAGCTCTATGAACAGGTTAATAACAGGTATATAAGAGGTATGGTCTGAGAGCATTAATGCTTGTGCTGCTCTGTGTCCTGCAGTGGTGAACTGGCTGAACAAAGTGGTGGACGTTGGTGAGCAGAACCTTTTCACTGATTCATTAAAAGCGTTTGGTTTAATCGAGTGTTACTGATACAGCAGACTGATACACGGACACTAACAGCCTCTGTCCTGATGTTCTCCAGGGAAGGGGATTGCAAACGGAGTCTGTCGAACAGGTAACTGCATAATCATTCTAATAGCAGCACCATGCTGCCTAATAATGTCAGGCGTGGGCTAGAGGGGTATAAAGCCCCCCAGCATTGAGCTGTGGAGCAGTGGAAGAGCTGTGTTCTCTGGAATGATGGTGGAGGAGCTCCGTCCAGTACCTTTGGGATGAGGTGAGGGTGAGATGTGGTGGTGATCATCATCCAACACCCTGATCTCACTAATGCTGCTCCGCTTCTCTGGACAGTAGAGACTCCAACAAAATCTTTTTAATACCCTTTTATTTCAGAAGAATGCATGAGCAGGTGTCCCAATACTTTTGTCCATATACGTTATCATGATTGAGCTCTGAGCCCAGATACAGCCAAGGCATGTTCAGTGTCTGAGGTGTGCCTCTGTAGGCTAATGTTGCAAACAAACACTGGACTGGTCACCAATCTCATCTCTGTAAACATCTCTGTGTGTTCCGGTCCGGTTCTAAAGCTGCTGATTTAAGGTAGAACTGATACCGAATTTAATCCAGAACCGGATCCACGTTCTCCTCCTCATCACGTCCCGCTCTGTAGAGCTGCTCCTCTCTCAGACCGGAGCGCAGTGGGCGGAGTGATACACACACTGTGCTGAGGTGAAGGTGGTTCCGGGTCCTCCAGCGTTCCTCAGCTCTGTGGTTCTGGAGCTCTGAGAGAGGAACGGGTTTGGGGGCGTGTCTACAGAAAGTCCAGTGTTTGTTAGCAGTGTTAGCCTAGCATCTCCTGTTGTAAACTAAAAAATGTATAACAGTTTGTGAGAAATTGGGGTGAAAATAATAATAATAATAATAATAATAATAATAATAATATTCTGACCTTTTGACCTTTTTCCATTTTTCCACAGTTAAGCTCATCTAAACTCGACCCAGTGAAGGTAAGGGCCAATGCACCACATACACTTTGCACTTTTAGAATAACTGACTAAGTCATAAATACAGTTACCAGATTTGTATTGTTTTAGTTGTCTGGTACCTGTTACCATGGCAACACAGTGTTATTAAACTAGTGTTTATCTTCCTTTCATCTTTGAATCTAATTAATGATGATAAAGTTAAGCCTTCCTGCAGTTGACAGACAGACCCTATCAATATCCGTCTATGCAAGCATTGTACTCATGGTTTATGTGGAATAGCAACTACTTAGCAACAAGATAACAACCAGCTCAAAAAAGCAAAACAACCCCAAAAAACACTTAGAAACACCATAGCAAACACGTGGAGCACCAAAGCAACTGCCTTCCAAACCATAACATTCACCAGGGGCATCATAGCAATTGTGTAGCATCAGCATAGCAACCACCTGGAACACCATAGCAACACCAAAACAATCACTTGGAAAAGCACAGCACCCACCTGATATACAATTTCAATTACTTAGCAACATCATAGTAACCCCATAAAAAACACTTTATTATTACCTTAGTAACCATAGCAATATCAACAGCAAAAACAACTTAGCAACAGCATAGCAACCACTTGGAACACTACATCAACCACTTTAAACATCATAGAAACCACCTAGCAACACTCTAGCAACCACCTGGGATTTTCTTAAGCAGGGTATTAATGCTACACTGTCTTTAGTGAAGTTGCCCATAGTTACAGTTAGGTACTATTAGGCGATGTCTGACATTAAAGGAGGCTCAGTCTCTAATCTCAGGAGTGAAGGCCTTGCTGTTTGGTCTTTCACCAGTAGGTGGCGCCAGCGACTCAGGCTACACCCAGAGCTCCAAGAAGAAAGATCTCCCTCTGCTGAGGGGAGACCCGCCTCCTCAGTGCTTCACTCCTGCTGTTCACTAACCCACCTGAACCTGTTCTTCACCTGGTGACTAGAGCTAACCCTGATCAGCCCCACGCTACACAAACACACTACACACACTACACAAACACACTACACACTACACAAACACACTACACACACTACACACGCTACACAAACACACTACACACACTACATAAACACACTACACGCTACACAAACACACTACACACTACACACACTACACAAACACACTACACACACTATACACACTACACACACTACACAAACACACTACACACTACACAAACACACTACACACACTACATAAACACACTACACACACTACACAAACACACTACACACGCTACACACACTACACACACACACTCCACACACACACTACGAACACTACACACACTACACAAACACACTACACACACTACACACACACACTCCACACACACACTACGAACACTACACACACTACACAAACACACTACACACAATACACAAACACACTACACACACTACACAAACACACTACACACACTACACAAACACACTACACACACTACACAGACACACTACACACTACACAAACACACTACACACACTACACAAACACACTACACACTACACACACTACACAAACACACTACACACACTACACAAACACACTACACACTAAACACACTACACACACTACACACTACACACACTACACAAACACACTACACACTAAACACACTACACACACTACACAAACACACTACACACACTACACAAACACACTACACACACTACACAAACACACTACACACACTACACACTACAGACACTACACAAACACACTACACACACTACACACACTACACACAAACAAACTACACACTAAACACTACACACAAACACGCTACACACTACAAAAACACACTACACACAAACACCCTAAATAAACGTACTGCTGTTCTCCACCAGTCTGAGTGTTTATTAGTGCAGTGTTCACACAGGATTATAGAGGATTATAGAGGCTGTGTTCTAGATCTACTGTATTACCCATACTGTACAGCAATGCACAGCTGGATTAGAAAAGCATAGCAACTGCCTTGCAACCACTTAGCAACAGCACAGCAACCACTGAGAAAAGCATTGCATCCCACCTGGGATACCACACCCGACTACAGCTTGCCATAGCAAACACTTGAGATGCCATACATAGCAACACCTTAGCAAACATTTGGAACCGCATAGAAACCACCTGGGATGCCATACCAACCGCTTAGTAACTGCACAGAAACCACATAGCAACAGAATACAAACCAACCAGGATACTATTCCAACTACATAGCAACAGCATTGCAACCACTCAGGGTAACATGCCAACCTCAGCATCAGCATGGCAATCACTTGGAATAGCACTGCAACCACCTGGGATACCACATCAACCACCTGGGATACCACATCAACCACCTGGGATAACATACCAACTGCTTAGTAACAGCACAGCAACCACTTGAAACAGAATAGAAACTACCTTGCAACCCCATAACAGCCTGGGACACCTTGGCAACCACTTGCAACAGCATAGAAACCAACTGGGAAACTTTTCCAACTGCTTAGCAACACCATAGCAACCAGTAGGAGCAGCACAGCAGCTACCTTGCAACCCCATAACAACCACCATAGCATTTGCTTAGCATCAGCATAGCACATCTTATTAAAAAGGACAATACTGAGACCATCACACACTCTCAGCAGAACCCAACAGAA
The DNA here is from genome assembly GCF_030463535.1 of Salminus brasiliensis. Taxonomy (NCBI): domain Eukaryota; kingdom Metazoa; phylum Chordata; class Actinopteri; order Characiformes; family Bryconidae; genus Salminus; species Salminus brasiliensis. The sequence continues at coordinate 1,148,351 of NC_132878.1, read as the reverse complement.
CCCCCCTCACACAACATGGGCCTGACCACCTGTGTGTGTTATATAGTACTAGAGAAACACAGAACTGCTTAGAACCCACAGGTTCCACACACTGGAAAACCCGCTGTGGGAAAGCGCTATCACCATGGCCGTGCTCAGAGTCAGATTTATCCAAACCACTCTCTTCTCCTCACACTTCTTCTTTTGCGTCTGGTACTGGTACCGACTCCACCAGGTGCAATGTGATGAAGTATTTCATATTATGAATAATTAATAAAATTATGCATATCACTCATAACTGGACCCGGTTTGGGGCAAGCATATGCTTATTTAGGCAGTTAGCACAAGGCCAACTGGTGTGGTATAGGCTTCCTTATGTTTTTGCTACATTAGCTTCATAGCTTCAGTGCTAAACCTGAAGAAACAAACTTCAGATACCAGACATGTCCCAGCTTATCTGGTTGCCATTGCCAACCATGATGAAATCTGCTACATGATCAGACAGAGTCTGATCTACATTAATATAGCCCTGAAGCACACAACCTTTCTGAACCCTGTAAACCCAGCAGAACTGAATACATACAGTGTTACATACAGATACTTGCTTGTATATATATACTTAAACACTTAAACAACACAATATAACTCTGAGTAAATCAAACTTCTGTGAAATCAAACTGTCCACTTAGGAAGCAACACTGACTGACGATCAATTTCACATGCTGTTGTACAAATGGAATAGACAACAGGTGGAAATTATTGGCAATTAGCAAAACTCACTCAATAAAGGCGTGGTTCTGCAGGTGGGGACCACAGACCACTTCTCAGTACCTCTGCTTTCTTGCTGATGTTTTGATCACTTTTGAATGTTGGTGGTGCTTTCACATTCGTGGTAGCATGAGACGGACTCTACAACCCACACAAGTGGCTCAGGTAGTGCAGCTCATCCAGGATGGCACATCAATGCGAGCTGTGGCGAGAAGGTTTGCTGTGTCTGTCAGCGTAGTGTCCAAAGGCTGGAGGTGCTACCAGGAGACAGGCCAGTACACCAGGAGACGTGGAGGAGGCCGTAGGAGGGCAACAACCCAGCAGCAGGACCACTACCTCCGCCTTTGCGCAAGGAGGAACAGGAGGAGCACTGCCAGAACCCTGCAAAATAACCTCCAGCAGGCCACAAATGTGCATGTGTCTGCACAAACGGTTAGAAACCGACTCCATGAGGATGGTATGAGGGCCCGACGTCCACAGATGGGGTTCACACTGAGCAGACGTGACAGAGTCTGGAGACGCTGTGGAGAGCGATCTGCTGCCTGCAATATCCTTCAGCATGACCGGTTTGGCAGTGGGTCAGTAATACCTCGCCAGAGGTAGCCTGACTGCCATTAGGTACCGAGATGAGATCCTCAGACCTCTTGTGAGACCATATGCTGGTGCGGTTGGCCCTGGGTTCCTCCTAATGCAGGACAATGCTAGACCTCATGTGGCTGGAGTGTGTTGAGCACATCTGGGACATCATGTCTCGCTCCATCCACCAACGTCACGTTGCACCACAGACTTTCCAGGAGTTGGCGGATGCTTTAGTCCAGGTCTGGGAGGAGATCCTCATCAGGAGCAAGCCCAGGCATTGAAGGGAGGTCATACAGGCACGTGGAGGCCACACACACACTGAGTTGGATCAGCCTGTAGTGTTTTTCCACTTTAATTTTGTGTGTGACTCCAAATCCAGGCCTCTATTGGTTAATAAATTTGATTTCCATTGATGATTTTTGTGTGATTTTGTTGTCAGCACATTCAACCTTGTACAGAACAAAGTATTCAATGAGAATATTTCATTCATTCAGATCTAGGATGTGTTATTTGAGTGTTCCCTTTATTTTTTGAGCAGTGTATACATTAACAACATATGTATGCAGCATATTATTATGCAAATAGATACAGTTGTGGTATATTAATATTACATACATAAAACAAGGCATACTATTATTACATTCAGGAGTTCCAATCAATTCCATGGCCACAGGTGTATAAACCCAAGCACCCAGGCCTGCAGACGGCTTCTACACCCACAGGAGCTCAGTGATTTACAGCGTGGTACCGTGATCAGACGCCACCTGTGCAGTAAGTCCGGTAGTGAAATATCCTCACTACTATACTTTCCATGGCCGTAAAGCATTGGACTCTAGAGCAGTGGAGATGGGTTCTCTGTAGAGACGAATCACGCTTCTCTGTCTGGCAATCCGATGGACGAGTCTGGGTTTGGCCAGAACGGTCCTTGTCTGACTGCATTGTGCCGAGTGTAAAGTTTGGTGGAGGAGGGATCATGGTGCGGGGTTGTTATTCAGGAGCTGGGTTTGGCCCCTGAAAGGAACTCTTAATGCTTCAGCAGACCAGCTGTGTGGGAACAGTTTGGGGACGGCCCCTTCCTGTTCCAACATGACTGCGTACCAGTGCACAAAGCAAGGTCCATAAAGACATGGAGGAGTGAGTTTGGTGTAGGAGAACTGGACTGGCCTGCACAGAGTCCTGACCTCAACCCGACAGAACAGCTTTGGGATGAATTAGAGCGAAGACTGCGATGTCAGGCCTTCTCATCCAACATCAGTGTCTGACCTTACAAATGCTCTTCTGGAGGAACGGTCAGAAATTCCCATAAACACTAAACTCCTAAACCCTGTGGGAAGCCTTCCCAGAAGAGCTGAAGCTGCTATAGCTGCCCGGCATCATATTAAACCCTGTGGATTAAGAACGATGTCACTGTAGCTCACATACATGCGAAGGCAGATGAGCAAATACTTTTGGCAATATAGTGTATGTACACAAATCAGCCATAACATTAATGCCACCCGCCACAACAGATCTGGACTCAGATAGATCTCTGAAAGACCTCTGAAGGTGTCCTGCTGTGGTCTCTGGCACCAAGACTAACTTTAGCAGTAGATACTTCCTGTAGATAAGTCCTGTAAGCTGTGAGGTGGGCGGAGCCTCCATGAGCGTCAGTGAGTCTTGGGCACCCACAACCCTGTCACCGGTTCACTGGTTGTCCTTTCTTGGAGCACTTTGGTAGGTACTGACCACTGAATACTGATCCAGTCATCTAGCCATCACAGTTTGGCTCATATGGGGATTAATATTATATAGTATATACTTACATATATATATATATATATATATATATATATATATATATATATATATATATATATATATATATAATTTACATATATACATTTAGGGTACAGTATTACATTACATTATATATATACATATATAGACCACGTACTGGGAAGTTATAAAAACAGGCCTGTTGTTTCTGTGTGATTCTGTGATGAACTGCTGACAGTGGTCTCTGGCTGAGGGTCATGTGGTCAGGGAAAACCCCAGATGTGTGTGTGTGTGTATGTGTGTGTGCCTGTTTAGACTTTCTGATTTTGCTCTCCTAATCAACAGAGCTCGCGTGCCTGCTGGAGCTTTCGCTCCCCCACCCCTGCCTCACACACTCACACACACTCACACACACACACACACAGTCACTCAGATTCACAAATATACAATAATGTTTTATTTTTAATTTAGCTTTAAACACTTTAAACCAAGCTTCAAACACAGCTTTAGACCTAACCTTAAACCAAGCTTTAGACCTAACCTTAAACCAAGCTGTAAATCAAGCTTTAGACCTAACCTTAAACCAAGCTGTAAATCAAGCTTTAGACCTAACCTTAAACCAAGCTTTAGACCTAACCTTAAACCAAGCTTTAGACCTAACCTTAAATCAAGCTTTAGACCTAACCTTAAACCAAGCTTTAGACCTAACCTTAAATCAAGCTTTAGACCTAACCTTAAACCAAGCTTTAGACCTTACCTTAAACCAAGCTGTAAATCAAGCTTTAGACCTAACCTTAAACCAAGCTGTAAATCAAGCTTTAGACCTAACCTTAAACCAAGCTTTAGACCTAACCTTAAACCAAGCCTTTAACCCAGCTTTAGACCTAACCCTTAACCAAAGCCAATACTTGTGACCATGTTTTTAACTGGTTCATCCCAGTGTTCAAACTGGTTTACACTGGTTTAAAGTCAAACCAGGTGAACTGGCACCTTCAGATCAACACCCGCTGAACTCTGCTGACCTCTGTTAAACTCACTCCAGGCTCATCCTGCTTTAACATGCTCCAGCAGGGTGGATGTGTGTGTGTGTGTGTGTGTGTGTGTGTGTGTGTGTGTGTGTGTGGATGTGTGGGGATGTGTGTGTGTAAGAGTCTACCCTGCATACCACCTTATAAACCACAGTGCCAGTGATTATATAATGAAGCCTGTGTTTAAGTGTGTGTGTGTGTGTGTGTGTGTGTGTGTGGATGTGCATGTTCTTGTGTGTGTGGATGTGTGTGTGTGTGTGTGTGTGTTTTGTGTGTGGATGTGCGTGCAAACAGCAACCATTCAAAGCTGTGAAAGAAAAAAACACAATGTTGTGTAACTGTGATTATGGGGTCTGCAGTATGTGTGTGTGTGTGTGAGGGGTGTGTGTGTGTTGAGGGGTGTGTGTGTGTGAGGGGTGTGTGTTTACGTAACCTGAGGGGCTACAGCAGCCTATATAAGCACAACGCAGCTCAGACAGAACCCACCCGAACTTCCACACACTCAAACACACCGCGACTAGCTCTGCTGTAGCCATGGCAACCACCATGCTGGGAATGCTGGGAGTTTTCCTGTGTGTCCTGGCCGTGAGGGCCAACGTGATGCCCCTGGCCCACTTCGACGTGCAGAAGGTAAGAGAGGGAACTCAGACTTCGGTAAACAGAGTAATGCACTGAAATAAAGCCTGCGGCCGAGGAGCTATAATATTATATAAATATAACAAAATATCAGGAATGGAAAATACAAAATACACTCTCAATATTATTTATATATTTCAATGATACAATACATATATAATAACTTTAATCTAGCATTTTATTTTTTACATTGTATATATACATTGTGTGTATATATATATATATCTGCAGTATATGGAAAAAAATGTTTATGGTTATACAATGTTTTAATGATATATACAGTATATTTATATATTTTATGAATAACCTACTCATTACATCATTACCTGGCCTTTCATTGGCTCTCTGCTTGCAACCAAACCTACAACAGAGGGGTGTTAAAACAGCAACAGATACAGGAATAGAGGTCCCCTCAATGTAAAAATTCAATGTGCAATACCCCCCCCCCCCACACACACACACACACACGTGCAATTAAGAGTCCTTTGCAATTACCTGTAAATAATCTGTAAATAATATTGTTATTGATTTCTTACTTCTATTATTTATTTTGTGTATATGGTGGTAATTTACCTACGTTTTTGAATGTCTTGCTACCCCTTTTCTGCTGACACTGAGAATGTCCCCACTGTGGGACTAATAAAGGATGATCTTATCTTATCTTACTACACCCCTACTGTAACTGCTGTTATTGCAACAATTGAGTGACCTTATTAATGGCCTTGAATTCAGAAGAATCTGGTGGAGCAGGTGTCCGAATACTTTTGGACAGATAATGTATTTACTGTGTATTTGATACTGATTTGTTTAGACATGAGCATCAGTGTTTGATTAGCCCCGGGTGATCAATAAAGGCTGGTATTTGTCCAGGTGGAAGGGAAGTGGTACCTGGTCGGCTTCGCCACCAACGCTAACTGGTTTGTGAGCCATAAGGCGGACATGAAGATGGGGACGGCCATACTGACGCCACAGCCCAACGGTGACCTGCAGATGGACTACAGCAGCCTGAAGTGAGAGAGGAAGCCGACTGGCTATCCAGCGGCTACACACAGACAGATGTTCTAGATAACTGTGAATCATACAGTGTCCGGAACCGCTAATTAAGTCTATTATTATTACAGTTTGAGGAGAGTGTGTGATGAGTTAGGTCTGCAGTTAGCCTTGTAGCTACAGTGCTAATTGGTGGGGCATAAGCTTCTATTACTTGTTAACTACATTAGCCTTGTAGCTACAGTGCTAATTGGTGGGGTATAAGCTTCTATTACTTGTTAACTACATTAGCCTTGTAGCTACAGTGCTAATTGGTGGGGCATAAGCTTCTATTACTTGTTAACTACATTAGCCTTGTAGCTACAGTGCTAATTGGTGGGGCATAAGCTTCTATTACTTGTTAACTACATTAGCCTTGTAGCTACAGTGCTAATTGGTGGGGCATAAGCTTTTATTACTTGTTAACTACATTAGCCTTGTAGCTACAGTGCTAATTGGTGGGGCATAAGCTTTTATTACTTGTAAACTACTTTAGCCTTGTAGCTACAGTGCTAATTGGTAGGGCATAAGCTTCTATTACTTGTAAACTACATTAGCCTTGTAGCTACAATGCTAATTGGTGGGGCATAAGCTTCTATTACTTGTTAACTACATTAGCCTTGTAGCTACAGTGCTAATTGGTGGGGCATAAGCTTTTATTACTTGTAAACTACTTTAGCCTTGTAGCTACAGTGCTAATTGGTGGCCTATACGCTTATATTACTTGTTAACTACATTAGCCTTGTAGCTACAGTGCTAATTGGTGGCGTACAAGCTTCTATTATTTGTAAACTACATTAGCCTTGTAGCTACAGTGCTAATTGGTGGCCTATACGCTTCTATTACTTGTTAACTACATTAGCCTTGTAGCTACAGTGCTAATTGGTGGCGTACAAGCTTCTATTATTTGTAAACTACTTTCGCCTTGTAGCTCCAGTGCTAATCTAAATGGACTGTTTTACTAAAGTGTACTGCTACAGCGTTAGCCAAAATGCTAAGTTCTGTGTTTGTGTGCAGGTCTGATGGCAGCTGCTGGAAGATGAACCATCTGGCTACGAAGTCGGACACTCCAGGGCAGTTTGTTTACCGTAGCCAGCGTGAGTCTGACAACACACACACTCGAACACTTCTGATATTCTGATAGCTAATGTAGCCCCTGGTCAGTTCACAGATGCTTTATCCACTCCAGACACTCAGCGTAGGGTAGTAACAGTAAACATGTAGCAGCGTTACGTGTTCAGCATACAAAAAACGGTAAACCGTTATAGTTGTAATTCGCAACTAATTGTAATCCGTAACCATCATCCGTAATCTGTAACTGTAATACGGTACTATAACTGTCATTTGTAACAGTAACTACAATACGTAACAGTAATCCCTAACCATAATGCTTAATTTCTAACTGCAATCCGTAACTGCAATCCATAACTGTAACCTTAACTGTAACCACAATCCATAACTGTAATCCATAACTGTAACTGTAATCTGTATCGGTTACTGTAATCTATAATAGTAGCCGTAATCTGTAACTGTAACTGTTATCTGTAATTACAATTCGTAACTGTAATCGCAACTGTAATCCATAACTGTAACTGCAGTCTGTAACTGTAATCTGCAATTGTAATCCATAACAGTAATCCATAACTGTAATCTATAAATGCAACTGTAACTGTAACCATAACTGCAATCTGTAACTGTAACTGTAATCTGTAACTACAATTCGTAACTGTAATCGCAACTGTAATCCATAACTGTAACCACCATCTGTAACTGTAATCGTAACTGTAATCTGTAACTGTAATCCATAACTGTAACTGCTATCTGTAATGGTAACTGTAATTCGTAACTGTAGCTGTAATCTGTAAATGCAATATGTAGCTGTAATCCGTAACTTTAATCGTAACTGTAACTGTAATCCATAACTGTAAGCATGTTCAATTTCAAAAGCATTAAAACTATTTTTGATTAAACATTTAAAAATGTAAAGAAACATCAGGTTCCATGTAGACAACCTAGGATTAGCCTTTTTTAGATATTAATGCTAAATTAATCAATCACAGTGACCTGTCCGATAGATCGTCTATATCCTCACTGACAGAATCAGATCTGTTTCTTACTTCCTCTATAAAAGACAGCTTCACACTGCCCTGCTGTCTGGTGTGGACACACAGCACGCTTTCATGTAAAGTCATGAATAACGTTTTCCTGTGGTCCTTATTTAAATACGTGGCTTTAAAACTACACCGAATTTGAAAAGTAATCAGATTACATCACTTTAATATTATAAATCATTTAGGTTTAGGTTATAGGTAATTACTGATAGGTAATCAGTCGTCTGGAGCTGTACTATCTGTACTGTGTATAAAGGAAATATGTTCTACTGTTCTGCTCCTTCATCATCATGGAAGACCAGTTTCTGCAATCTCACCATATTCTTATGATATTTAGTCATAAAACTGTAAAATATGAAAAAACAAACGTTATGACTTTTTGTAAAGATTTTTTTTCTGTTCACACTTTTATTATATAAGCATGGTTTACCTGTTTCCTGTCTGTGTGCCAGGCTGGGAGAATGATAATGACATGCGTGTGGTGGATGTGAAGTACGATGAGTACGCTCTCATTCACACCATCAAGACCAAGGCTGGATCTTCCTACGTCCTCAACAAGCTGTACAGTGAGTGACTCACACCTATCTTATAGGTCTATTCAATATCTAATATTCAGTCTTAATTAATATTCAAACCTACTTCATAATCAATATCTAATATTCAGTCTTAATTAATATTCAAACCTACTTCATAATCAATATCTAATATTCAGTCTTAATTAATATTCAAACCTACTTCATAATCAATATCTAATATTCAGTCTTAATTCATATTCAGTCCTACTTAATAATCAATATCTAATATTTAGTCTTAATTCATATTCAGTCCTACTTAAGCACCTACTTACTTGGTGCTAAATATTTAGTTCTTCTATATATAAATGTATATTAAATACTTTATATATATAAATATATTTATATATGTAGTCCTAAATAATAGTCAGTTTTGTAAATGTAATTAATATGCAGTGGTTAATATTCAGTCTTGGATTGATTTAGTACTAATAATAGTGAGTACTATAGTGAGGAATTCAGTCGTACTAAATATCTAGTACTTAATATCGTTGTGTGTGTGTGTGTGTGTGTGTGTGTGTGTGTTTCAGGTCGCACACAGGACCCAAGTCAGGAAGTGCTGAAGAAGTTCACTACATTGTCTCTGGAGCAGGAAATTCTGCCAGAAAACATTGTCATCCTGCCCAAAGCAGGTACTGTACTGTGTGTGTGTGTATGTGTGTGTGTGTGTGTGTGTGTGCATGAGAGTGGTATTTAATAATTAGTTTTATTCAAATTACTTTTCTGTATGAAATATTCCATAAAACAACTATTATTATTATTGTTGTTGTTGTTGTTGTTATGAGCATGTATCTAAAAGCTGTACGGGATGAAAGACAGCAGTACTGTATGTGTGTATGAATCCTGTGTTTTCTTCTGCAGAGGAGTGCTCCTAAACTCACTCCAAGCTCCAGAGTGCCGTTCACTCCTGAAGACCATCATCACCCATCCATATAGCTGCTTTTACCCTCCTAACCCCAGAGCCACAGCGGAAACCAGCGCCCTCTCCTGGTGATGATGAGTGACCCTGCTGCTGCTCCTGTTTTCCAATAAACCCAGTCTGATATTTCCTCTCCTGCAGACTCCATCATTACTGCTCCACAGACTACACCTGACCAATCCTCCTCACTGCTGAGTCTCAGTGCAGAAGCTGAGAGGATTCCAGTGGAACAGGCCCGTACGGAGAACATTCTGTAGGGAATAAAAGACAAATACATAACTAAACATGGCGTGTGTAAATTATTAATTAACGTTTTCACCAAAAATACAAGTGAACAATCAATCAAAACAATCCAAATAAAGAAGAAAAAAATCCAACAAATTAGGAAATATTCCCAAATATTTTAAAAAATATTCCTAAATAAATAAATGTGTAAATTAGACATGTCCCCAAGCAAATAAATAGCTTTCACAAATATTTGTGAAATAAATAAATAAAAAATATACCCAAAAAAGTAAGTTAGACATATTTGCCAAATAAGTGAGAAATATTCCCAAATATTAAAACATTTTCCCAAATAATTAAATTAAGAAATATAACCCAACAAAGTAAATTAGGCATATTTCCAAATGAATTAATAAGAAACATTCTGAAAATGATTATAAACACTCCCAAATAATTAATAACTACTCTAATATAAACAAATGGGATATGTAGCCAAATAATTAAGGTATTTACTGCTGAGGTATTTAGGTGTGTAACTCTTTATTCTGTCATTATTAAACCTCACGTCTCCTAATCTAACACACTGAAGATGGCCTGTGGTTCAAAGAGGGAGGAGCTGACAGGTAGACCCACACCCAGGGTTTCTCTTCCATACAAAGCAAAGCTGAATATTTAATACTGCAATTAATAAAGTGTTTAGAATTGAAAGTGTGAACGACTGCTTGTGTGATAAACACAGCGGACGCTGGATTGGCCTCCTGCTCCTTCACTGCTGAGATGTTATGAGACACTCGTCTCTCTACTGTCAACTAAACACATTACTGTAGTGCAGAACACACACTGAGAGAGTGTCTACCTGTAATTAACTCTATATAACATTAGAATAAACCCAAACAAACATAAAGTCAGTGGTCAGTGAGAGTGTCTACCTGTAATTAACTCTATATAACATTAGAATAAACCCAAATAAACAAAGTCGGTGGTCAGTGAGTGTCTACCTATAATTAACTCTATATAACATTAGAATAAACCCAAATAAACATAAAGTCGGTGGTCAGTGAGTGTCTACCTGTAATTAACTCTATATAACATTAGAATAAACCCAAATAAACATAAAGTCAGTGGTCAGTGAGAGTGTCTACCTGTAATTAACTCTATATAACATCAGAATAAACCCAAATAAACATAGAGTCAGTGGTCAGTGAGAGGGTCTACCTGTAATTAACTCTATATAACATTAGAATAAACCCAGATAAACATAAAGTCAGTGATCAGTGAGAGTGTCTACCTGTAATTAACTCTATATAACATTAGAATAAACCCAAATAAACATAAAGTCGGTGGTCAGTGAGTGTCTACCTGTAATTAACTCTATATAACTTTAGAATAAACCCAAATAAACAGAAAGTCAGTGGTCAGTGAGTGTCTACCTGTAATTAACTCTATATAACATTAGAATAAACCCAAATAAACATAAAGTCGGTGGTCAGTGAGTGTCTACCTATAATTAACTCTATATAACGTTAGAATAACCCCAAATAAACATAAAGTCAGTGATCAGTGTGAGTGTCTACCTGTAATTAACTCTATATAACATTAGAATAAACATAAAGTTAGTGGTCAGTGTGAGTGTCTACCTGTAATTAACTCTATATAACATTAGAATAAACCCAAATAAACATAAAGTCAGTGGTCAGTGAGAGTGTCTACCTGTAATTAACTCTATATAACATTAGAATAAACCCAAATAAACATAAAGTCAGTGGTCAGTGAGAGTGTCTACCTGTAATTAACTCTATATAATAGAACTGTTTTAACTGAATGAATGATTGATCAAAGTGGTTTAATTAATTGATTATTTGTGATTGAAGCTCATCCAGTCTTTAATCTGAAGGTCAACAGTCGTATCTATGAAGGTCTCAGCTGGTCTGGTTTTACTCAGTACTGCACAGTCTAAAGGTCCTGCAGCAGTGTGTGTGTGTGTGTGTGTGTGTGTGTGTGTGTGTGTGTGTGTGTGTGTTTAGATGCAGCTCGTTACAGGAGAACACAGCAGTTCATTGTTCAGCAGAGCTTCAGTGAAGGATTAAAGGGCAGGTCTGTAGTTTATAACACTGTATCTGAGCCGGACCTCGCAGAACAGAGAGCTCTCAGATACCTTCTCAACATCTGCCTACTAACACTGTCCAGCTGTGGAGGACAGCTAAAGGTTCTAGTTCTGTGAGGTTCTGTGAGGTTCAGTGAGATTCCTGGGTTGCCTTGTGGTCAGTCTGCAGATGTTTGAGGATGTTTAGGTCGAGGGTCTGTGAGGACCGTGGCAGAACCTGCAGCTTGCTCCTCTGAAGGTGGTCCATTGTTGTTGTTGAGGTGTTGAGGAGATTACAAACATATCTTTAATCATCAGAGTTCAGGAGTCCACTGGACCTCTTCCCAAACATCATCAGGCTTGTTCAGGTGTGCTGAGGACGCAGGAGGTGTCTTTTGCTGACGACTCTGCCATGAAGGTCATATGAGTGCTCCACCACTCCAGAGTCTGCCAGTGTACATACAACAATACATACGGGCAGGAAGTCTGTACAGTCCTCTAAAACACATATATCTGCATCTGTGTGTGTGTGTGTGTGTGTGTGTGCGTGTGTGTGTTTTATTATGCTGAAATGGGCCTGAACAGGGTTGTGGATTGGAATGTGTGTGTGTGTGTGTTTTAGTATGCTGAAACCGGCCTGAACAGGGATAAGGATTGGAATGTGTGTGTGTGAGAGAGAGAGAGAGAGAGAGAGAGAGAGAGTGAGGGAGTGATAAACACACACTTTTCAGCTGGAAGTCTCACCCCCAGATGTTGCACAATAAAGTTCGGTTGCACAACTAAATGATAGTGGTGTCAGTTCAGAGTGTGATTGTATCATTGTGGTTATGTGTGTGTGTGTGTGCGTGTGTGTGTGTATACATAAAGTCTATTATTATTATCATATAATTACTATTATTATTATTATTATTATTATTATTATAATAAAACCAGCCTAAACCTGAAAATCAGTGAGTCAAGCTACATATACTAAAGTAAAGCTACATAAGGACAAAAGTATTGGGACACCTGCTCATCCATTGTTTCTGGAATCAAGAGTATTCAAAAAGTTGAGCTTTTGTTGAGTAAGTATCTCAACTTCTTAAAGACTTATATTTTCCCCTTAAACCTAAACCTAAACCCAATCCTTTCCACGAGTCAGAACTTCTCATGGAGCTGTTTCTAAACAACAGCACATTCCAAGATCATCGCTTCAGACCGCTGTACATAAGAACATGAAGAAGTTCATGGGAGGTGGAGCCACAGGGAGGTCTGGAAGGAGACCCAAACTGTTACCTTCAGCTCAGAGGAACCGGTTCAGATGGTCAGGACCAACCCAAGAACCACCAAGGCACAGGCCTGCCATTACCTGGAAGCTGCTGGATCCGTGGAACAGTCACCATGGACTGGGAGGCTGCTGTCCAGGAGAAATGCTGCTCCACCTCCAATATCAACACCTCTTAAAGCTGGACTGAAGAAGAAGCCTTCTGGAAGAACGTTTTATAGTCAGACGAGACAAAGATGTTTGGAGGAGTAAAGCTGAGGCCTTCAGCCCCAAAAACACTGTAGCAGCTGTTAAGCATGGTGGTGGTAGTATCACACTCTGCTGGCTGCTAGTGGAAGTGCTACACTACACACAGAGGGTGGAGCAATGGAGGAGGAGGACTAACTCAGGAACAGCCTTCCCAAAGTCATGACCTCCACCAGAGGTAGTGTGGCAGCTATACAGAAAACACACATAAGGTCAGTCGGCCTCTCGTCACCCGGTGAGAGAACGAGTGCGCACTAGATACATCCAGAGAGCTCAAGGCCATGGACGAGGCCGGCCGCTGACGTTATCACAGAACCACAAAGGGTTCTCAGAGAGAGTCTGCCCTCCCTCAGAGAGAGAGACACACAGTAACCGACCGTCTGACCCGGCTCACACAAACCAGAGGAGGAGAGGTCCAGTAACCTGCAGCAGATCCTCAGAAGACCTCAGGAAGAGTGCTCTACTGGGTTCTACAGGTGGAACCCATTTACACCAGCAGTACCTGATCACTAACCATCAGATCAATCAATAAGACGTGAAGGTCTAACTTTTACCACCTCACTCCTCAGTCTTACCTAACACTGCACTCCCAACCTCAACCAGGTTAGGGGCGCCCCCTGGTGACTGCTCGGGCGCCTAGCACTGAAAAAGAGCCTCAATAAAGGAACGTCACTGAATCATATTTTTAAAAGTGACTCAGTTGAGATTCTCTGTTTGAAGCTGCAGGAATTCGACACTCTTCAAAAGAAATCAACGGTTCTGTGAGAGACGCCGTAGAAGAACCGACTTTGGATCCATAAAGAACCATATCTGTAATAGAGAAGTGTGAAGAACCTCTTAGAGGTCTAAAGAACCAGGCCTTGATGTCCTGAATTGAAAGGTTCTTCACCCTCACCCATCTCTAATACACGGTTCCTTATGGATCCAAAAGAGGTTCTTCCACTGGGTCGTTTAAAGAACCCTCTGAAGCACCGTTATCTTTAAGACTGTAGCAGGTGGGAGATTAGGGGGCATAAACTGATGGACTGGAGGGTGAAGCTAATTCTATATTTAATAAACGTAAACCTGGAGGAACTGAAGCACATTACAGTTTTTACAGGCTGGTGTTGTTCAGGTCATTGAGGTCAGTTTATTCAGATTTCTATCAGTTTCCAGACGGATTTAATGTAGATTATTAACGGTCAGTATTTCAGCTGGAGTGGAGCTCATTAATGGTCATTAGGCTGAATGTGATGTGTGGTGGATTTATAAAGTACTCCATCTTTAATAACTGCACTGAATTTAAAGCTGATCCAGAAGAAGCTTCAGTCGGAATGAAAGTGTGGAGAAAGGGTCAACATCAAAAGTCTGGATTTTTCAGATTCAGGGCTCAGATTTCACAGTTCTTCTTTCACAAGGGTCGCCATGGTTTCCAAGGTCGAAAACTGTACCTGCTGACGGCATCACGGAGGGCGGTCTGCTGGTGGGGTGACTGCTTGGCCCCGCCCCCTGGATGCTGGAGTAGTGCGGCCCTTGGTTATATAAGAACGTCCCGCCAGTGAATACCGAACTTCCACACACTCCACAGCTACGGCAACTACAGTATACAGTAACCATGGCAACCACCATGCTGGGAATGCTGGGAGCTCTGTTGTATGCTGTGGCCGTGAGCGGCACGGCGAGCCCCGACTTTGACGTTCAGCAAGTAAGAAAGAATGATATTTATTAATAATTCATTTTATTCATGTTATTATTTTGATAACTCGCTGTTTTAATGATATGCGATTTTTATAGACAGCTTTGAGACCCTTCTTCAGACATCTGCCTTCATTCACCACCACTGTGAGCGCTGTGCTTCAACCAAACCCACTCTGATCTCTGTACAGTGGAGGTGAACGGAAGCAGACGTCGGTTGCCATGACTACAACAACACAGATACAGCCCATAATTTATCTCCTATCCAAACCCACCAGTGCAGCTACACGAGTCTTCTGAGTTTGATGATGAAGATGATGATGATGGTAAAATAGTGAAGAAAAGAGAATCTCATCTAATCCAGTTCTCTTTAGGGACTACTTTCTGTAGCCGCACTACACCCTGCAGCATGTATCCCTCCACCATTTTAATGATCTGGTTCTAAAAGCAGGTTCTAGAGCCGAACTCTTCTCAGAACTCTGGTAGAACCGTGTCTCAGGCATCAGGCAGCGTCTTCATCACCATTAGGTGAAGAACTTTCTGTGAGGAGCTTTTATTAGAGCTTCAGACGTCTGCTTCCCTTCACCTCCACTGTAGAACCACAGCTCTGACTGGGGGAGCTTATCTAGAACCTCCACTGTAGAACTCCAGCTCTGACTGGGGGAGCTTATCTAGAACCGAGCTTTTATTAGAGCTTA
>NC_132878.1:1104751-1132585 GCF_030463535.1 Salminus brasiliensis | reverse complement strand
TACTCTCAACAGGCTGCTGAGTAATGTTCCTTACACTCATTATTAATGCCACACCTCTACATTAAGCCACACCCACTTCACTCACATTTATTTTTATGCCACCCCCACTTGCATCACCATACTTATTTCAGTTGTAAGCCACACCCCACGTTCGGTATCTCACTCTTTTTCTGTTTAATTACACTACTATTTTTTTTTTAATTGCTCTATTTTTTGGCCACACCCACACCTAACTTTTTTACAATAATTCTGCTTTAAGCCACACCCATTTTCCAGTATCTCACACCTTTCTCTTTTAAGCCACACCCACTTCCAGTACTTCATTCATGTTTGCTTTAAGCCACACTCACTTTAAAATAGAAATGAGTGTAAGGGGTGTGAGTAAGTAAAAGCCCACGCCCACTTTTTGAATTTAAAGTACTGATAAAAACCTTCGGGTTTGTACCGTAAACATCAGTTAGGTTCTAGTTTCAAAAATTCAACAAAATATTTCACCACATTTTAAAAACATGTTTAAAGTTTTTGTATTGTCGTTGTTTGTGTGTGTGTGTGTGTGTGTGTGTGTGTGTGCTGTTTCACAGCTCGTACAAAAGAAGTGAGCGAGGATCTTCTACAGAAGTTCACCAGGGTCTCAGTGGAGCAGGGCATTCTGGCTGAGAACATCACCCCCCTGAGCAGAACCGGTACGCTTTTTCCTCCATGAGTCTGGACCTGCTGACACTACAGTGTTAAACCGACGTAAAGGCCGAGTAAAGGCGGATGACCAGTCTCTCAGTGAGAACAGCCCCCCTACCCCCCCACACTCCCATTAGCGCCGCCACTCTAATGCCTTTCTTCTCTCTGTTAGATCAAAGTAGTTAGCATGGCTAATAAACTAAGCTAATGTTTCTTTTGGGAAAAGCATGTAAGAAAACGTGAGAACGCTGCATTTAATACATCCACCTTGTTTTCTCTCTGTTCTAGAGGGATGTGTTTAAGCTGTCCACCCTCATCTTTGAACCCTTGACCTTCACTGGACCTTCGACTGGACAGACCCAGATCAGCTCCCACTAATCTAATGGCTAACCCGTTCTATCCTAAATCAGGAACCCAGCTCAGCTGATGTGTTTTAGTCTCCACACCTGAAGCCTTTACCAATAAATCATGATTTCTACCAGCAAAAGATGACGTGTGTTTTCTTTTTCATTTAAACTGATAAATGAATCCAGTTCTATTTAAAACTGAACACATTTTGTCATTGTCTTTTTTTTATGGAGCAGTAGTTAACACAGCCTCTGAGCCCACACACAAAGCACAGGGGTCCAGGACAGTGGTGGCTCAACTCCGAGCTTGACAAGCTGCTACTGTTGGGCCCTTGAGCAAGCCCTAATTAACTCTATATAACATTAGAATAAACATAAAGTCAGTAATCAGTGAGTGTCCACCTGTAATTAACTCTATATAACATTAGAATAAACATAAAGTCAGTAATCAGTGAGTGTCCACCTGTAATTAACTCTATATAACATTAGAATAAACATAAAGTCAGTAATCAGTGAGTGTCCACCTGTAATTAACTCTATATAATATTAGAATAAACCCAAATAAACAGAAAGTCAGTGGTCAGTGAGAGCGTCTACCTGTAATGGACTCTATATAACATTAGAATAAACCCAGATAAACAGAAAGTCAGTGGTCAGTGAGAGCGTCTACCTGTAATGGACTCTATATAACATTAGAATAAACCCAAATAAACAGAAAGTCAGCGGTCAGTGAGAGTGTCTACCTGTAATTAACTCTATATAATATTAGAATAAACCCAAATAAACAGAAAGTCAGTGGTCAGTGAGAGCGTCTACCTGTAATGGACTCTATATAACATTAGAATAAACCCAGATAAACAGAAAGTCAGTGGTCAGTGAGAGCGTCTACCTGTAATTAACTCTATATAACATTAGAATAAACCCTAATAAACATAAAGTCAGCAATCAGTGAGTGTCCACCTGTAATTAACTCTATATAACATTAGAATAAACCCAAATAAACAGAAAGTCAGTGGTCAGTGAGAGCGTCTACCTGTAATGGACTCTATATAACATTAGAATAAACCCAGATAAACAGAAAGTCAGTGGTCAGTGAGAGCGTCTACCTGTAATTAACTCTATATAACATTAGAATAAACCCAAATAAACATAAAGTCAGTGGTCAGTGAGAGTGTCCACCTGTAATTAACTCTATATAACATTAGAATAAACCCAAATAAACATAAAGTCAGTGGTCAGTGAGAGTGTCTACCTGTAATTAACTTTATATAACATTAGAATAAACCCAAATAAACATAAAGTCAGTGGTCAGTGAGAGTGTCTACCTGTAATTAACTCTATATAACATTAGAATAAACCCAAATAAACATAACGTCAGTGGTCAGTGAGCGTGTCTACCTGTAATTAACTATATATAACATTAGAATAAACCCAAATAAACATAGTCAGTGGTAAGTGACTACCTGTAATTAACTCTATATAACATTAGAATAAACCCGAATGAATATTAAGTCAGTGGTCAGTGAGAGTGTCTACCTGTAATTAACTCTATATAACATTAGAACAAACCCAAATGAACATAAAGTCGGTGGTCAGTGAGAGCGTCTACCTGTAATTAACTCTATATAACATTAGAATAAACCCAAATAAACATAAAGTCGGTGGTCAGTGAGAGCATCTACCTGTAATGAACTCTATATAACATTAGAATAAACCCAAATAAACATAAAGTCAGTGAGAGCGTCTACCTGTAATTAGCTCTATATAACATTAGAATAAACCCAAATAAACATAAAGTCGGTGGTCAGTGAGAGCGTCTACCTGTAATTAGCTCTATATAACATTAGACTAAACCTAAATAAACATAAAGTCGGTGGTCAATGAGAATGTCTACCTGTAATTAACTCTATATAACATTAGAATAAACCCAAATAAACATAAAGTCAGTGATCAGTGAGAGTGTCTACCTGTAATTAATTCTATATAACATTAGAATAAACCCAGATAAACATAAAGTCAGTGGTCAGTGAGAGTGTCTACCTGTAATTAACTCTATATAACATTAGAATAAACAAAAAGTCAGTAATCAGTGCGTGTCCACCTGTAATTAACTCTATATAACATTAGAATAAACATAAAGTCAGTGATCAGTGAGAGTGCCTACCTGTAATTAACTCTATATAACATTAGAATAAACCCAAATAAACATAAAGTCAGTGGTCAGTGAGAGTGTCTACCTGTAATTAACTCTATATAATAGAACTGTTTTAACTGAATGAATGATTGATCAAAGTGGTTTAATTAATTGATTATTTGTGATTGAAGCTCATCCAGTCTTTAATCTGAAGGTCAACAGTCGTATCTATGAAGGTCTCAGCTGGTCTGGTTTTACTCAGTACTGCACAGTCTAAAGGTCCTAGAGCAGTGTGTGTGTGTGTGTGTGTGTGTGTGTGTTAAGATGCAGCTCGTTACAGGAGAACACAGCAGTTCATTGTTCAGCAGAGCTTCAGTGAAGGATTAAAGGGCAGGTCTGTAGTTTATAACACTGTATCTGAGCCGGACCTCGCAGAACAGAGAGCTCTCAGATACCTTCTCAACATCTGCCTACTAACACTGTCCAGCTGTGGAGGACAGCTACAGCACCCCTGGTGAAACTCCACGTGTAGGTGTTGCTGGTGTGAGGGTAAATAACACAACACAACCAACTTAAACCCAGCGGAGGAATTAGGAGACCTGCCTGAATTGCCCCGAAGTTCTTTAAACACCATCTTGTGGGACTTGGACACAGGGGTCATGGGGTGTGTTGTGCTACCCGGTCCAAGCAACATGCTTTCCCATGGTTCTCCCCTCTTAGTCCACAGCCACCTTGAAGCTCTACGATGTCTTTGGTGCTTTTCCTGTGCTGTAAGCCTGCTATTTCTAGGAGTCTAAGTGCCCTGCAAAGCCCTCAGTGGGCTCACAGCGGGCCTTCCATTCCTGTCCTCATGGCTCAGATGTTAAGACCCAGCCTGGGTGTCGTTACAATGCGCTCTCCAGCTTTTGGTCACAGTTTGTGTGAGCAGTCCGGGCCCTGCAGTCCGGTGAGGGCCCTGCAGTCCGGTGAGGGGTCTGTCCAGACGAAGGCGGTGTTTTGCCACTGGTTGCTTCTTGCTCGGTTGATTTTCTGTGCTAACTGTGTCAGCTACACCTGAGCAGCTCATGGTATGCTCCTGGGAACCTCTGGGACGGAGCTATGTGGTTGCTATGGTGCTGCTAAGTGGTTGCTGGAGTGTTGCTAGGTGGTTGCTATTGTGTTGTGATGTAGTTGCCATGTTATTACTAGGTGATTGCTGTGGTACCCCAGGTAGTTGCTATGGTGTTGCTATGTGGTTACTATGGACATGTATAGTGGTTGATAGGATGTTGCTTGATGGTTCCTAGGTATTTTCTATGATGTCCTAGTTGGTTGCTATGGGGATTGAACATTGTTAGAACTAAGCTAAGTGGTTGCTGTGATATCCTAGGTGGTTGCTATGGTGCTGCTAAGTGGTTGGTAGATGGGTGCTATCATGTTACTAGGTGGTTGCTACGGTGTTGTTTAATTGTTGACAGAAGTCGGGTCAGAGACAGCTTCTCTTCTCAAGCAGTTCAGCAGCTGAGTGAAGAATAGCTTCTGGACTGTGGACCTCATGTGTATCATCACACCTTCTCCCCATACACACACTCTGCACCCTGCACTTATACTGGAACCCCTATGCACACCCTGCACCCACAAAGACTTCTCCCCACCCACACTACACCTGAACTCACACCCATCCAGTGCCTTCTGTACATAATATAAACATTCAGATCACATCAGACCTGTACCTTTAACTGCTTAAACCAGTGCAGTAGTGTAAATAGAGAGTGTGTATAGTCTGTGTAGTGTATGTATAGTGTGTATAATGGGTGTACAGTGTATGTATAGTGTGTGTATAGTGTACGTATTGTGTGTGTAGTGTGTACAGTGAATGTATAGTGTGCGTGGTGTATGTAAAATGTGTGTAGTATATTGTGTAGTAGTGTTTGTGTAGTGTGGTCTTGTATAGTGTGTAGTGTATGTATAGTGTGTGTAATGTATGTATAGTGTATTTATAGTGTGTACAGAAATAACTTGAATCTGAGAAAAGTAATAATAAATAAAAATTCTATTTTAAATTAATCAATGAAAATCCGACATTGATTTTGAACCATTGCTTCAACAGAATTATTTTAAAAAGTAAACTTATTAAACAGGCCTGGACAGAAATGATGGCACCCCTGAAAATAATGTGACCAAAGGCACATGTTAAATCAAGGTGTGTCCACTAATTAGCATCACAGTGTCTACAATCTTGTAATCAGTCAGTGGGCCTATATATAGGGCTACAGGTAGTTACTGTGCTGTTTGGTGACATGGTGTGTACCACACTCAACATGGACCAGAAGAAGCGAAGGAAAGAGTCTCAGGAGATTAGAAAGAAAATTATAGACAAGCATGTTAAAGGTAAAGGTTATAAGACCATCTCCAAGCAGCTTGATGTTCCTGTGACTACAGCTGCACATATTATTCAGAAATGTAAGATCCATGGGACTGTAGCCAACCTTCCTGGACGTGGCTGAATTGACAACAAGAGACAGAAAATATGAATAGTAACAAAAGAGCCCAGAAAAACTTCTAAAGAGATTAAAGGTGAACTTCAAGATCAAGGAACATCAGTGTCAGATCATGCCATCCGTTGTTGTTTGAGCCAAAGTGGACTTCATGGGAGACAACCAAGGAGGACACCATTGTTGAAAACAAATCCTAAAAAAGTCAGACTGGAATTTGCCAAACTACATGTTGACAAGCCCCAAAGCTTCTGGGAGAATGTCCTATGGACAGATGAGAACCTTTTGCCAAGGCACATCAGCTCTATGTTCACAGACGGAAAAATGAAGCATATCAAGAAAAGAACACTGTCCCTACTGTGAAACATGGAGGAGGCTCTGTTATGTTCTGGGGCTGCTTTGCTGCATCTGGCACAGGGTGTCTTGAATCTGTGCAGGGTACAATGAAATCTCAAGACTATCAAGAGTTTCTAGAGAGAAATGTGCTGCCCAGTGTCAGAAAGCTTGGTCTCAGTCGTAGGTCATGGGTCTTGCAACAGGATAATGACCCAAAACACAGCTTAAAACACCCAAGAATGACTAAGAGTAAAACATTGGACTATTCTGAAGTGGCCTTCTATGAGCCCTGACCTAAATCCTATTGAGCATCTTTGGAAGGAGCTGAAACATGCCGTCTGGAAAAGGCACCCTTCAAACCTGAGACAACTGGAGTAGTTTGCTCATGAGGAGTGGGCCAAAATACCTGCTGAGAGGTGCAGAAGTCTCACTGACAGTTACAGGAATCGTTTGATTGCAGTGATTGCCTCAAAAGGTTGTGCAACAAAATATTACGTTAAGGGTACCATCATTTCTGTCCAGTCTTGTTTCATGAGTTTACTTTTTAAGTAATTCTGTTGAAGCATGGCTAAAAAGCAATGTCTGACTTTCATTTGTTAATTTTAGAGCATTTCTATTTATTATTACTTTTGTCAGATTCATGTTATTTCTGTGACCATTGTGGGTTTTTCTTTCATTAACCGAGGGGTACCAACAATTTTGTCCACGTGTATATGTAAAGTAGGTATAGTGTGTGTCTGTACAATGAAATTCTTACTTTGCAGTTTCTCTTATAAATATCACTATAAAAAGAGAGAAACAGAATAAGTATTATATATATATATATATATATATATATATATATATATATATATATATATATATATAAGTATACTAAGTACACTAAAGTTAAGTAAAAGTAGACTAGTAGTAAAGAGTAAAAGTAGTAAAAGAGAAGAGTGCACTGGACTGTGCAGTGTTGACAACTACAGAGCCTTCCTGTCCTGAGCAGTGCAGTTTCCGTACCAGGCCGTGATGGAGCTGGTGAGAACGCTCCCGATCGTACTCCTGTAGAAGTTGCCGAGAATTTTGGCTGATGTGAAATTTCCTCAGCCTTCTTAGAAAATACAGCCGCTGCGTGTGTGACCAGGTGAGATCGTCACTGATGTGAACGCAGAAGGCGTTTCACCCTCTCCACCTCTGTCTCACGTATGTAGAGGGGTGTGTGTAGCGCCTGCCTCCTCCTCAGATCAGAGGAGACTCACTCTGACTGTAAGAGAACAGTGTTTACAGACTCACTCTGACTGTAGAGGAACAGTGTTTACAGACTCACTCTGACTGTAGGAGAACAGTGTTTACAGACTCACTCTGACTGTAGATAAAGTGTTTACAGACTCACTCTGACTGTAGAGGAACAGTGTTTACAGACTCACTCTGACTGTAGAGGAACAGTGTTTACAGACTCACTCTGACTGTAGATGAACAGTGTTTACAGACTCACTCTGACTGTAGGAGGACAATGTTTACAGACTCACTCTGACTGTAGATAAACAGTGTTTACAGACTCACTCTGACTGTAGATGAACAGTGTTTACAGACTCACTCTGACTGTAGGATAACAGTGTTTACAGACTCACTCTGACTGTAAGAGGACAATGTTTACAGAATCACTGACTGTAGGAGAACAGTGTTTACAGACTCACTCTGACTGTAGGATAACAGTGTTTACAGACTCACTCTGACTGTAAGAGGACAATGTTTACAGACTCACTCTGACTGTAGGAGAACAGTGTTTACAGACTCACTCTGGCTGTAGATGAACAGTGTTTACAGACTCACTCTGACTGTAGGAAAACAGTGTTTACAGACTCACTCTAACTGTAAGAGAACAGTGTTACAGACTCACTCTGACTGTTGATGAACAGTGTTACAGACACACTCTGACTTTAGAGGAACAGTGTTTACAGACTCACTTTGACTGTAGGAGAACAGTGTTTACAGACTCACTCTGACTGTAGGAGAACAGTGTTTACAGACTCACTCTGACTGTAGATGAACAGTGTTTACAGACTCACTCTGACTGTAAGAGAACAGTGTTTACAGACTCACTCTGACTGTACATGAACAGTATTTAAACACTCACTCTGACTGTAGGAGGATAGTGTTTACAGACTCACTCTGACTGTAGGAGGACAGTGTTTACAGACTCACTCTGACTGTAGATGAACAGTGTTTACAGACTCACTCTGACTGTAGATGAACAGTGTTTACAGACTCACTCTGACTGTAGATGAACAGTGTTTACAAACTTACTCTGACTGTAGATGAACAGTGTTTACACTCACTCTGACTGTAGAGGAACAGTGTTTACAGACTCACTCTGACTGTAGATAAACAGTGTTTACAGACTCACTCTGACTGTAGAGGAACAGTGTTTACAGACTCACTCTGACTGTAGATAAACAGTGTTTACAGATTCACTTTGACTGTAGATGAACAGTGTATACAGATTCACATTGACTGTAGAGGAACAGTGTTTACAGATTCACTTTGACTGTAGATGAACAGTGTTTACAGACTCACTCTGATTGTAGATGAACAGTGTTTACAGACTCACTCTGACTGTAGATGAAAAGTGTTTACAGACTCACTCTGACTGCAGAGAAACAGTGTTTACAGACTCACTCTGACTGTAGATGAACAGTGTTTACAGACTCACTCTGACTGTAGATGAACAGTGTTTACAGACTCACTCTGACTGTCAGAGAACAGCGTTACAGACTCACTCTGACTGTAGAGGAACAGTGTTTACAGACTCACTCTGTAGATAAACAGTTTTTACAGACTCACTCTTACTATAGATGAACAGTGTTTACAGACTCACTCTGACTGTACATGAACAGTGTTTACAGACTCACTCTGACTGTAGATGAACAGTGTTTACAGACTCACTCTGACTGGAGAAGAGCAGTGTTTACAGACTCACTCTGACTGGAGAAGAGCAGTGTTTACATACTCTGACTGTAGGAGGACAATGTTTACAGTCTCACTCTGACTGTAGAGGAACAGTGTTTAAAGAATCACTCTGACTGTATGAGAACAGTGTTTACAGTCTCACTCTGACTGTAGAGGAACAGTGTTTACAGACTTACTCTGACTGTAGAAGAACAGTGTTTACAGACTCACTCTGACTGTAGAGGAACAGTGTTTACAGACTCACTCTGCCTGTAGATAAAGTGTTTACAGATTCACTTTGACTGTAGATGAACAGTGTTTACAGACTCACTCTGACTGTAGATGAACAGTGTTTACAGACTCACTCTGACTGGAGAAGAGCAGTGTTTACAGACTCACTCTGACTGGAGAAGAGCAGTGTTTACATACTCTGACTGTAGGAGGACAATGTTTACAGTCTCACTCTGACTGTAGAGGAACAGTGTTTAAAGAATCACTCTGACTGTATGAGAACAGTGTTTACAGTCTCACTCTGACTGTAGAGGAACAGTGTTTACAGACTTACTCTGACTGTAGAAGAACAGTGTTTACAGACTCACTCTGACTGTAGAGGAACAGTGTTTACAGACTCACTCTGCCTGTAGATAAAGTGTTTACAGATTCACTTTGACTGTAGATGAACAGTGTATACAGACTCACTCTGACTGTAGATGAACATTGTTTACAGACTCACTCTGATTGTAGATGAACAGTGTTTACAGACTCACTCTGACTGTAGATAAACAGTGTTTACAGACTCACTCTGACTGTAGAGGAACAGTGTTTACAGACTCACTCTGACTGTAGATGAACAGTGTATACAGACTCACTCTGACTGTAGATGAACATTGTTTACAGACTCACTCTGATTGTAGATGAACAGTGTTTACAGACTCACTCTGACTGTAGATAAACAGTGTTTACAGACTCACTCTGACTGTAGATGAACAGTGTTTACAGACTCACTCTGACTGTAGATGAACAGTGTTTACAGATTCACTCTGACTGTAGATGAACAGTGTTTACAGATTCATTCTGACTGTAGATGAACAGTGTTTACAGACTCACTCTGTAAGAGAACAGTGTTTACAGACTCACTCTGACTGTAGATGAACAGTGTTTACAGACTCACTCTGACTGTAAGAGGACAATGTTTACAGAATCACTGACTGTAGGAGAACAGTGTTTACAGACTCACTCTGGCTGTAGATAAACAGTGTATACAGACTCACTCTGACTGTATGAGAACAGTGTTTACAGTCTCACTCTGACTGTATGAGAACAGTGTTTACAGACTCACTCTCACTGTAGGAGGACAGTGTTTACAGACTCACTCTGACTGTAGATGAACAGTGTTTACAGACTCACTCTGACTGTAGGAGGACAGTGTTTACAGACTCACTCTGACTGTAGAAGAACAGTGTTTACAGACTTACTCTGACTGTAGAGGAACAGTGTTTACAGACTCACTCTGACTGTAGAGGAACAGTGTTTACAGACTCACTCTGACTGTAGATGAACAGTGTTTACAGACTTACTCTGACTGTAGAGGAACAGTGTTTACAGACTTACTCTGACTGTGAGTATATATGTATAGTGTAAGTTTATGTGTAATTATTCAGCATTTCTATTTTGTGAATATCGGTGAGGGACGAATCCCCTTGTTTTTCACTCACTTGTGTAATGTGACAGAACAATAACCCTGATTTGATTTGATTTAGATACATCCAGAGAGCTCAAGGCCATGGACGAGGCCGGCCGCTGACGTTATCACAGAACCACAAAGGGTTCTCAGAGAGAGTCTGCCCTCCCTCAGAGAGAGAGACACACAGTAACCGACCGTCTGACCCGGCTCACACAAACCAGAGGAGGAGAGGTCCAGTAACCTCAGGAAGAGTGCTCTACTGAACAGCACACCCCCCTGGTGGCCATACAACCCAGGTGTTAGTGTTTTATTTTTATAATAAAATAAGCATATCTGTCCTGAAAATGTACTTTTAAATCATAAAGTGACCCAGTTTAGATAACACCAGTTTAGATAACACTGTGTTAGAGATGGGTTCTTCACCCTCACCCATCTCTAATACACGGTTCTTTATGGATCCGAAAGAGGTCCTTCCACTGGGTCGTTTAAAGAACCCTCTGAAGCACCGTTATCTTTAAGACTGTAGCAGGTGGGAGATTAGGGGGCATAAACTGATGGACTGGAGGGTGAAGCTAATTCTATATTTAATAAACGTAAACCTGGAGGAACTGAAGCACATTACAGTTTTTACAGGCTGGTGTTGTTCAGGTCATTGAGGTCAGTTTATTCAGATTTCTATCAGTTTCCAGACGGATTTAATGTAGATTATTAACGGTCAGTATTTCAGCTGGAGTGGAGCTCATTAATGGTCATTAGGCTGAATGTGATGTGTGGTGGAT
The DNA here is from genome assembly GCF_030463535.1 of Salminus brasiliensis. NCBI lineage: Eukaryota > Metazoa > Chordata > Actinopteri > Characiformes > Bryconidae > Salminus > Salminus brasiliensis. Next base: position 1,121,222 of record NC_132878.1, on the reverse strand, counting down.
TTATAAAGTACTCCATCTTTAATAACTGCACTGAATTTAAAGCTGATCCAGAAGAAGCTTCAGTCAGGATGAAAGTGTGGAGAAAGGGTCAACATCAAAAGTCTGGATTTTTCAGATTCAGGGCTCAGATTTCACAGTTCACAAGGGTCGCCATGGTTTCCAAGGTCGAAAACTGTACCTGCTGACGGCATCACGGAGGGCGGTCTGCTGGTGGGGTGACTGCTTGGCCCCGCCCCTGTGTGCACCTGGGGGTGCTGACGAAGTCAACGCAGTGTTCTGCTATATAAGAACGTCCCGCGAGAACAACCGGCACTTCTGAACTTCCACTCACTCCTTATCTACAGCAGCTACAGTGTACAGCAGCCATGGCAACCACCGTACTGGGAATGCTGGGAGTTCTCCTGTATGCTGTGGCCGTGAGCGGCACAGCTAGCTCCGACTTCGACGTTCAGCTGGTAAGAAAGAACGATATTTATTCATAACTTCTTTAATGGGGTCCCTGAGGACCGGTTTGAGAACCACTGCCCTAAAGAACCTTTCAGTGGCTGGTTCCCCCCCTCAATTTAAAGTTACTTTCACAAAGGAATCAGGTCTGAAGTTTATGAGCGTGAGAAACATTTTACAGGTGTAGAGAACCTTCATTCTCTTGTACACAGGTCTACTCAGATCTTCTCAAAACCGTGTCTCAGGCATCAGCTCCATTCACCTCCACTGTGAACAGATTGTACTCACTGTAGATCCTTCAGATCAGCTGAGACGAGGTTTGGAGATGAACGGACTGAAGCTGATGGAGGTGTGTGTGTGTGTGTGTGTGTGTGTGTGTGTGTGTTTGCAGATCACTGGAAAGTGGTACGCGGTCCACGCTGCATCAAACGCCCCCTGGTTCGTCGCCCGTAGGAATGAGCTGCCAATGGAGTCGATCACCCTGACTCCACAAGCCAATGGAGACCTTCTGATGGAGAGCTCCTTCCAGGGGTAGAGTGAGAGAGAGAGAGAGAGAGAGAGAGAGAGAAAGAGAGAGAGAGAGACATTTGTTTAATGTGAAAGTGTTTGATGATTGTAAATGTGACTCAGTGCTCTCTCTCTCTCTCTCTCTCTCTAACAGTCCTGATGGTACCTGTAAGCAACTGAAAGATGTCGCTAAAAAGACTACAGTTCCCGGACGGTTCACCTTCTACTTTGAGAGTGAGTCTGTAAACACTGTTCTCCTACAGTCATAGTGAGTCTGTAAACACTGTTCTCCTACAGTCATAGTGAGTCTGTAAACACTGTTCTCCTACAGTCAGAGTGAGTCTGTAAACACTGTTTATCTACAGTCAGAGTGAGTCTGTAAACACTGTTCCTCTACAGTCAGAGTGAGTCTGTAAACACTGTTCTCCTACAGTCAGAGTGAGTCTGTAAACTCTGTTCATCTACAGTCAGAGTGAGTCTGTAAACACTGTTCCTCTACAGTCAGAGTGAGTCTGTAAACACTGTTCCTCTACAGTCAGAGTGAGTCTGTAAACACTGTTCCTCTACAGTCAGAGTGAGTCTGTAAACACTGTTCTCCTACAGTCAGAGTGAGTCTGTAAACTCTGTTCATCTACAGTCAGAGTGAGTCTGTAAACACTGTTCATCTACAGTCAGAGTGAGTCTGTAAACACTGTTCTTCTACAGTCAGAGTGAGTCTGTAAACACTGTTCCTCTACAGTCAGAGTGAGTCTGTAAACACTGTTCCTCTACAGTCAGAGTGAGTCTGTAAACTCTGTTCATCTACAGTCAGAGTGAGTCTGTAAACACTGTTCTCCTACAGTCAGAGTGAGTCTGTGAACACTGTTCTCCTACAGTCGGAGTGAGTCTGTAAACACTGTTCATCTACAGTCAGAGTGAGTCTGTAAACACTGTTCCTCTACAGTCAGAGTGAGTCTGTAAACACTGTTCCTCTACAGTCAGAGTGAGTCTGTAAACACTGTTCTCCTACAGTCAGAGTGAGTCTGTAAACACTGTTCCTCTACAGTCAGAGTGAGTCTGTAAACACTGTTCTCCTACAGTCAGAGTGAGTCTGTAAACACTGTTCCTCTACAGTCAGAGTGAGTCTGTAAACATCCTCTCTCTCTCTCTCTCTCTCTCTCTCTCTCTCTCAGAATTCGACGCTCACAATGTGTTCCAGGTACTCGATGTGAAGTATGATGAATACATCATCGCCTACTTCATCATATCCGACGAAAATGAGAGGAACTACACCCTCAACAGGCTGCTGAGTAAGTGGTCCGATGTTTGAAACTTGCCACGCCTCTAATATAAGCCACACCCAGCACCTCACACTTGTTGTAAGCCACGCCCTTTTATGATCTCACATATTCATGTTTTAGGTCACACCCACTCCTCGCAATTCACTCACTTTTGCTATAAGCCACACCCACTCTCAACACCTTATTATTGTTCTTCTTCAAGTCACACCCTCTTTTTGTGATATGGCAAAAGCCACACCCACTTTCTCTTTGTAATGTAACGTAGTGATTAAAGCATGTATTGTGTGTGTGTGTGTGTGTGTGTGTGTGTGTGTGCTGTTTCACAGGTCGTAAGAAAGAAGTGAAAGAGGAAGTTCTGAAGAAGTTCACCAAAGTCTCTGTGGAGCAGGGCATTAAATCCGAGAACTTCGCCACCCTGATCAAAAGCGGTACGCCTGGATAAAATAACAGTAATACTAAATTATTAGTTAATGAACAGGTAAAGTGAGCCTCCAATCTCTGAGCGATGCTGAGTCAGCGTTAACGGGGTCAGAGGTGGACCGATGAGCTCGGTCAGAGTCGGGTTTGGGGTGAAACTCTGCTTCACTCAGAGAAACGTACCTTTATTTACCGTCCAAACCCAGCAGTGAACCTCCACGTATCTCCTGAGCTTCATATGGATCGATGTCCTTCATATCAGTTTACTCTACAGTCTTCTCAGTGTTAGCAAGGCCGCTAGCGGAGCTAACGCTCGCTAATCTAGCTGAACTGAGCAGGGTCTCTATCAGCCTTCAACCCAGTGTTCCCAAACCTGTGACTGTGACTGTTTTAAAGACCCACCTCGTACCCTCAGCTCAGCCAACGGCCATTAAACAGGTCCTCCGGCTAGCATCGCTAATATCCACAGCCAGAAGCAGGCATTTTCCCACAGTGATGTAGCGAACGCTAAAATAGCTCAAATCGAGTCCAGAAATCATCTTATCTGGTTATCAATCACTCAAAGATCAAAGCTTACTCATCTAAATCTGTTTTTAAACCTGAGAGTTTCTGAGAGACGTTTTAAAGAGGCTGTCGCTAATGTTAGCAGCTAACGACCTTCACTGATAATTCACTGCTGAACAGAGCTAGAGTTTCAGTCCTGAAGTAATTATTCAGTAATTAAGGTAGAAAAAGGCGACTGTGACGTCTACCACAGCTTTAGCATTAATGCTTTAGCTTCAGAAAGGGTTCGAATTCTTTAAAGCAGTGGCTACGTTAGCACAGCTAGCTAAAACAACCTAAGCACATGTTACAGCTTGTGTAGATGTTTGGCTCTGTATTTAATAAACGTCTACTGTGATCACATGTTCTACTGTTATAGAATTCATACCTTCATTATATTATATACATTATAGACTGATATTATTACTGTTAATACTGTTGAGAAGTAATAGAGAACTCAACCGCTGCTAAAACTCTCACATATATATATACACATCTCTTAAATATGCTTTATTAATGCCTTAATATTAATATCCCTTCTATTACCAGAGAATAGCCCCACCCACCCCTGTGTACAGAAGCCCTGTACTGAGCACTACACCTCAGTGTGTGGGAAGCCTGGTCTAGGGGTGAAGGCGGTATTTCCACTCCTGCCCTTTTCCTTGTTGTCTAATCTGGGATTGTTCAGGGGCAATTCTACCGATCTCTACTGTAGCACTGCAGCTTCCTTCAGGATCAATAAAGTTCTTCTACTTTTCTAATCGACTTTCTTTCTCCTCTTCTCTAGAGACGTGCCTCTGAGCCGCCCGCCCTCACCTCCAGCTCCTGACACCACTGGACCTTCACTGGACCTTCGACTGGACCTTCGACTGGACAGACCCAGATCAGCTCCCACTAATCTAATGGCTAACCCGTTCTATCCTAAATCAGGAACCCAGCTCAGCTGATGTGTTTTAGTCTCCACACCTGAAGCCTTTACCAATAAATCATGATTTCTACCAGCAAAAGATGTGAAGTGGGATTTCTTTTAAATATAACTGTATGCAAAAGTTCGGACACCCATTTTAAATGAAGAAGTAATAAACGCTTCTGTAGCTCATCAAACACTAAACACAGGATTTTCAGCAAATTCTAAACCACGAGTTCAGAGAAAATTAGAATGAAGTAAAATCTGCTGATCTGCTCAGTAAAACTCTGATATTAGAATAAACAGAAGGTGGAGGTGGTTCTCCATCACTGTGTTCATCATTAGAACATGTCCAAAGTTCTCCTTAATGGAGTCTAGTGTTATTTAGAGTTCTCCTCAGATCAACACCTGGTTTGGTGGTAAATCAGGGCTTAATGATGGTAAATCAGGTGAGCTGCTGCTGCTGCTGCTGCTGCTGATGGAGTTGAACACATCCTCCACGCTGTGCTGGCTGGACTGGGGGAGAAACCTGGAGGAACCGAGCTCTGTTCTTCAGACTAGCTCACCGACGAGATCTCACTACTTTCTTCAGAATAAGAAGCTCTTGTTTCTCCTTTTTACTGGATTCATGTTCAGCTGCTTTATCTGATCTGATGAGATCTGGAGCTTCTACTGTAGAACACTCTCACTGCTGAGAGACACAGTTTAGTTGAGGTCTGATCCTAATCCGAGTCCAGCAGACTGACCCGAGCTGATGAGAACAGGCCGAGACTCAGCCAGACTGAGGGTCCTCTGAGAAAAGAGACACCAGTGCAGGAAAATACTTTGCCTTTTATTTCCTTTTTAGCTCTTTTTTTAAACAAATGTAAAGTTACACCCATGACAACACAAAGTTCTGATCCGCTTTTAAGAAGTGTTTACATCTTCGCTCTCTCTTTACAGATGTGTGTACAAAACAATAAGTTACAGTCCCATAGAATCCAAGTTACACTGAACTATACAACAAAGTTTAAACGCTGACCAAATAAATAATCTTACTAGAAAAGGACCACAGGGGCGGGGTTTGGGGGCGGGGTTAAGCAGAGGGTGGGGAGGAATGACGTTGATCAATTCGAGACGGACACCTTGGCCTCCACCAGTGGTGTCACAGTAACTCAGTGCTTATCGTCCAATCACGCAGCGGCCGCTGAATCACGGCAGCGCTGTGATTGGAGGGTATGGGGTTACACCACAGAAAACTGTTGGCCGACCACGTTTTCACTAACGGTTCGAGTTGTGCGCTCCTCAAAGTGCCATCGACAGTGGAGAAATCTTGTAGGGGTGGGCAATGTGGAGATAATTCACAGCTATTGAGAAACTCTAGAAACCCTGTATCTCCATTTCTGCTGATTCTCACTTTTCTCCATAATGTGAGTCTGCAGTTGTTTTTTATACTGTATCAATAGAACCAATAGAAATGCTCCTAAAGAACCTGGAATAACATTAATTTATTATTCATATAATTAAAAATGAGTTTTTCCTTCTCCGGTGAAGCTGCTGATTTGGAGATGCAATGTTTTTGCGTGACAGTGCTGTTACACTGTAGAGCACAATTAATCGTGTTTAATTGGATTTAGTGCCGTGTGCGAAATCCATCACGTAAATAACTACTGCTCATTTTTATGGTATTTTGTTTAACATCATTTACCATTATTAAAATGTAAATAACAGGAAAACCAAATTTAACTAAATAAATCATTTCGATTTTAAAAAATCGTGATATGATGTTAAAAATGCTCATTTCTATCATATCGCCCACCCCTACATTTCCATTAAGAACATAGTGTGTTCATGTGTGTGTGCTACAGTCTCCTGTAGTAGCCTTTCCTTTCACACACACACACACACACACACACACACTCACTTGAAAAGGACAGTTAGCAAAACCTGCTAACGTTGCTAGCAACAAGATGGAAGTTTCCAATAATTTTTAGCCCAATTAGCATTTTGTAGTCCTGCTATCCCTTTAAAAGCTCACAGGCCGAACGTTGGCACTCCTTCCCACAAAAACCAGCCAGCTGGTAACATCACCATGGTAATGGGGGTCCCTCAGAGATGTGGGGTATCGGTGACAAGGGACAACGTGCATTAGGCATGGCTTACACACACACACACACACACACACACACACACACACACGATAAGAAGGCGAGCCCTCTTGCCGTGACGGGGTGGTAGGTTTCTGTATACCGCGCCTCGTGTCGATACTGTCAGATTAGCTGAGCTAGTGTTTGTGATACTGAGGTCATGACTAACAGGTTTCAGTAACTAACACACACACACACACACACACACACACACACACACACACACACACAGCAGGTGTGTTTGGCACCATAATACATGGAGTTCATCTCAGATGCGCTGCGACGTAATTCATTAAACTAATAATCAGCCGCTAACGACACCAGAAACAGCAAAGAACTACAACAGACTCAAATACCCATGATGCTTTGCAGAGAATTCCCATGCAGCGCTCCAGATAAAAGATGATTTTCAACTTCTGGCAACACAACCAGAATCAGATTTATTTTATATAAACTGTATAAAAAAAATAAAAAAAACGTAGAAAATTCAGTTTAAATGAACCAGTTAACTGTATTATATTTTACTGCGTAATTATTTTAGGTTATATTTTACTGTGTATTTCAAAGTAAACGTACGCCTTCACTGCATGATTATTTCTTCACATTTAATTGTAATATATTTTTACTGCGTTTTTTTCTACATTTTTACATAATCAGTTTTACAGATATTGTGAATATTTGTATTTTATTTTACTGTATGTGTGACCTGCTGAGGGAAAAAATTAAAAATTAAAGATGTGTCTGAGGTAAAGAGTTTAAACGAATGCTACGCTAACGACGCTCTATAGCTTCCATCCATTATTAGCAATGTTAGCTTCCTGTTGCCTTTTTATACACATTGCTAACTGCTAGCGCCTTCAAAACACGTACGGAACGCGTACGCATGGTCAGATCAAAGCATCAGGAGTTAAAAAATTAAATTAATAAAAATAAAAACGAAGTTACGAAACAGTTAGCTAGCAAGTTTCCAAACTAAAACTAACAAAAGTGCTAAAAGTAGAAACTAAGCTAAAGTAGCTCTGGCAGGAGGGTTAAGGCCAGTGATTTTCAATCCTGGTGATTTCTTAAGAGCAGGAAAGAACCTCAGATGTGCTCAACAGGTTCAAGCTAACATGCTAACAATGAGTAGTAGTCAACATCTGCACAATGCTAACTCATGGCTGCGGCATTTTGGCTAAATGGTAGAGCTGGGCAATATGACGAGATTTTATCGTATTGTGATAATTTCAGTATCGTGATAAATAATATGCTTTAACGAGTGTATCGTGAACCTCGTGTTCATGTTTAATTACAGAGTGAAATCATTGTCTTATTTCATTCACTACAGTGAAGCACATTTTAATTAAAAGTCACGGTACTCAGTCTAGGAAAGTATTCGGACACCAGTTTGTTTTTAATTTGCGATGTTGGAGCATTTCATCCACATGATAAAATATTGCAATAAATATCGTATATCGTAAAAATATCATGATTCCAAATCGTATCACATCGCCCAGCTCTACTACATGGTGCTTTTAATACGGAGTCAGGATTGAGAAACACTGCTGGAGGAGATCCAGAATAAGAGTCCTCTGAAGGACCCCGCTGGTCTCGGTGGAGGCAGTGGGAGTGGAGATTAAGGCGGAGTCTAACTGATAAAGTAGGACAGTTGGTTCAGACCCAGCCAGGCTTTCTCTACAGAGCTTTCCCCAACTTAGCGCTGGAGGTTTTGCCAAAAGTTTTGGGACACCTGCTCATTCATAGTTTAATCAAGGGTATTTAGAGCTGATCCAGCTTCTGTTGGAGTAACTGTCTCTACTGTCCAGAGAAGAAGACTTTCTACTAGATTCTGGAGGAGGAGCATTGCTGTGAGGATTTGATTGATTGCATTCAACCACAAGACTGTTAGTGAGGTCAGGATGTTGGGGGATAATCACCACCCCACCTCATCATCCCCAACTCTCCACCTCGGAGGAGCACCATGCTAGCCTTCCCCCTCCCAGCACTGGTTGCTAGGTGATCGGCGAGTTCTAGATATTGGGCTGTGAGATGCGCGAGTGTGAAGAACCTTTTAATGTTCTAAACACCTTCACTTGATGTAGGTTCTTCACACCCGCACACATCTCTATTATAAACATGGTTCTTTATGGAACCAAATGCGGTTCCTCTATGGCATCTCTCAAAGAACCTTGTGCAGCACCTTTATTTGTTAGGGGGTCGAGAAGCCAGCAGGGTAGAAAGCAGCCAATCAGAGGCTTTTCTGCCGTTTCAGATGTCGCCACGGTGACCAGTAGGGGCGTCATCATTCGGAAGGTCGCCCCTTATTATTAAGGTGGAGTTACAGATGTAGCAAAATTGAATTTTCCACCTCTAGGGGGCGCACTAGGAACTGCATGAAATGGCTTTTGTTGGACCAATCACTTGCTTTAGCCGGAAACTACCAAGAGTCTGAGTGTGGAAATGGTGATCCATCAGGAAGTCTAGGTTTAGGCCTGATCTGAGAGTGAGGACCTTCTCCTCAGCCCTGATCTGTGTGAACACGGTCCTATTTCCACAGCTGCTCGGAAAACATGGCACCTTAAATTAACGACTGATTTCCAACACGAGAACAAAGCAGAGTTCAGAACGGAGCCCAAAACCTCCGGGAGAACAGTCGGCCCAATCCACAACACATATATCTGCACATACAGACACACACACACACACACACTCACACTGAGTGATGCACAACAGGCCTCCTTAAAGTGATCGTTTGGCAAAAAAATCTAATTTACAGCCCCCAAAATGTAGATGAGCAATTTCTTTTTTTTGTTGTTTGTTAGTTTTAGCACTGAAGCTACGAGGCTAATGTGGCTAAGACAACTCAATTAGCATCATATGGGCTTCAGGTTGGCTGGTCCTACCGTTTTTAACACCTGCTCCATTCTTCATGATTTCAGAGATTTAGACATCCAAACATGAGGCTAATTCTGTAAGCCACACTAAATTGACAAAAGTATTGGGACACCTGCTCATTAATGCATGTTTCTTCTGAAATTAAGTGTATTAAAAAGAGCTGATCCTGCTTTTGTTGGAGTAACTGTAAATCTCTACTGTCCAGAGAAAAAAAGGCTTTCTACTAGATTCTGGAGGAGGAGCATTGCTGTGAGGATTTGATTGATTACATTCAGTGACAAGAGCATCAGTGAGGTCAGGATGTTGGATAGATGATCACCACACCACCTCATCACCATCATCCCCAACTCATCCCATCCAAAAGTACTGGATGGAGCTCCTCCACCATCATTCCAGAGAACACAGCTCCTCCACTGCTCCACAGCTCCTCAATGCTGGGGGGCTTTATACCCCTCTAGCCCACGCCTGATTAGAGTCCTATTCCATTGGCAGTACTTCTCTAGACACAACTAGACAAGCTGTGTGTTTGTATGCATTTGCAACTTAAAGCAGAGGGTGTCCACAAACACGTGGACATATTGTGTACTACCAAACTCCAGAAGAGGAGCATGTCGGAATATCGGCTACTCGGCAGATTTTGGGAACGCAAATCAAAATTTTCAGCCAAACCCTGGGCTTTACCGGACGGCCCTGTGCAGAGGTCTGCCACGAGCTGGGAGTGATGTCACTAGTGAGTCATTGGCTATTTAGCGTTGTAATGGAAGCAAGTGGAGAGGATTTAGAGGCACGGCCGAGGGTGTGAGGGTGAAGTTGAGGATAACTGGTGAGGAGGGGACCGGGGACTGGGGACCGGGGACGGGGACAGGGGGTTATATCCGGCTTCACTCGGCCGGCACCATGTCTTTGTGGTGGCGCATGATGTGCTGGTTCTTCTCGGAGGGCCTTCGGAAGCCCTTGGAGCAAAACTGGCAGCGGTGGGGGTAGTCCTTGGTGTGGATGGAGATGACGTGTCTTTTGAAGCCAGAGGCATCTCCAGTGCTGTAGTCACAGTATTGACACTGATAAACCCGCCGCTCTCGCGGCCCTTTCCCACCTACCACCTTTTTAATCATGGCTGCTCCACCGAGCGCCAGCTGCGCCGCACCTATAGTCCTCTTGGGGGCGCCGCTTTTCTCCTGCGACGACGCCGGCGGTGGAGGGGTTTGTACTGAAGGCTGCTGCTGTTGTTGCTGTTGGGGTTGGGGCAGGGGCGGCGGTGGCTGCTGTTGGGGGGACTGTGGGGGCGACTCTTGCTCCTGTTCCTGTTCCTCCTCCTGCTCCTGCTCCTGCTGCTGTTCTTTAGTGTGAACGGACAGGATGTGGCGGCTGAGCACGAACGGATCTGCGATTTTGAAGCTGCAGTGGCGGCACTGGTGCATTTTCTTCGCCTTGTGGGACGCCGAATGCTTCTTCAGCTCCGACGGACGATGGAAGCCCTTCCCGCACACGGCGCACTTGTGCGGATAGTCTTTAGTGTGCACCGAGATGACGTGCCGCTTCAGGTCGCTGGAGTTGGAGCTGCGGTGCTCGCAGTGTCCGCACTGGTGGTTGCCCCGGCCTTCCTCGTGAGTGGCCGAGTGCTGCGTCAGCTCCTCCTCCTCGCCGAACGTCTGGCCGCAGCGCTCGCAGCGGAACGGCAGCTCGCGGCTGTGTTTCGTCTTCACGTGCGTCTTCAGGTTGGACGAGTCGGCCGACTTGTAGTCGCAGTACATGCAGGAGTACGGCTTCTCGCCCGTGTGCGTGCGCATGTGCTTCTTCAGCTCTGACGGATGCCGGAAACCCTTCCCGCACTCCACGCAGATGTGCGGAAAGCTCTTACTGTGGACGGCCAGCAGATGGCGGTTCAGCAGGCCTTGCTCGGCCGTTTCGTACTCGCAAAACTTGCACTTGTGCATTTTCGTGGCGGCCGCAGCAGGCGGCGGCGGAGAGGCGACGGCCACCGGGGGCTTCTGCTCGCGGTGGTGGTGCTGTAGCCGGTGGGAGAACAGCGCCGCCTGCTGGTGGAAGTCTTTGCCACACGTCTCGCACTCGAACGGCGCCTTGGTGCTCAGAGCGTGGACCTCCATGTGGTTGTGCAGGCTGGCCTTCTTGTTGGTGGTGAAGTCGCAGTCGGTGCACTGGTACTTCTTGCGGCTCAGGACGTCCTGGTGGTGGTTCCGCGTGTGGCGCTTCAGGAAGCCGCGCGATTTGAACTTCTTACCGCAGAGCATGCAGGGATAGACGGTCAGCGGCTGACCGTACGGGCCGATGATGATTGCTGCAAGAAAATTGAGACAGACAAAAGGACAAAAGTATTGGGACACCTGCTCAGTCAGTGATTCTCCTGAAATCAAGGGTATTAAAAAGAGTTTTTGAGACGTACCTGTCTGCACCTGTCTGGGTTCGGCTCGTCTCCGGTTCTTTCCGTGCTGTCGGTTCAGTTTGTCCAGAGCGTCGGACTCATCAATGTGTAGCAAAGCGCTCGCAGCACCGTTTCTGTTCTCACAGCCCTCGTGATCATCAGCTCCTAAAACACAACACACAAACACACAAGCTCTATAATGCTCTATAATGATCATATGATCCACACGCTCATTCTGACAGACTGTAATACACTACAGGAAGCGTAGGGGGCGCTCTATAATGATCATATGATCCACACGCTCATTCTGACAGACTGTAATACACTACAGGAAGCGTAGGGGGCGCTCTATAATGTTTATATGATCCACACGCTCATTCTGACAGACTGTAATACACTACAGGAAGCGTAGGGGGCGCTCTATAATGTTCATATGATCCACACGCTCATTCTGACAGACTGTAATACACTACAGGAAGCGTAGGGGGCGCTCTATAATGTTTATATGATCCACACGCTCATTCTGACAGACTGTAATACACTACAGGAAGCGTAGGGGGCGCTCTATAATGTTTATATGATCCACACGCTCATTCTGACAGACTGTAATACACTACAGGAAGCGTAGGGGGCGCTCTATAATGTTTATATGATCCACACGCTCATTCTGACAGACTGTAATACACTACAGGAAGCGTAGGGGGCGCTCTATAATGCTCTATAATGTTCATATGATCCACACGCTCATTCTGACAGACTGTAATACACTACAGGAAGCGTAGGGGGCGCTCTATAATGCTCTATAATGATCATATGATCCACACGCTCATTCTGACAGACTGTAATACACTACAGGAAGCGTAGGGGGCGCTCTATAATGCTCTATAATGTTCATATGATCCACACGCTCATTCTGACAGACTGTAATACACTACAGGAAGCATAGGGGCGCTCTATAACGCTCTATAATGTTCATATGATCCACACGCTCATTCTGACAGACTGTAATACACTACAGGAAGAGTAGGGGGCGCTCTATAACGCTCTATAATGATCATATGATCCACACGCTCATTTTGACAGACTGTAATATACTACAGGAAGCGTAGGGGGCGCTCTATAATGCTCTATAATGTTCATATGATCCACACGCTCATTCTGACAGACTGTAATACACTACAGGAAGCGTAGGGGGGCGCTCTATAATGCTCTATAATGCTCATATGATTCACACGCTCATTCTGACAGACTGTAATACACTACAGGAAGCGTAGGGGGCGCTCTATAATGCTCATATGATCCACACACTCATTCTGACAGACTGTAATATACTACAGGAAGCGTAGGGGGCGCTCTATAATGCTCTATAATGTTCATATGATCCACATGCTCATTCTGACAGACTGTAATACACTACAGGACGCGTAGGGGGCGCTCTATAATGTTCATATGATCCACATGCTCATTCTGACAGACTGTAATACACTACAGGAAGCGTAGGGGGCGCTCTATAATGCTCTATAATGTTTATATGATCCACACGCTCATTCTGACAGACTGTAAAACACTACAGGAAGCGTAGGTGGCGCTCTATAATGCTCTATATGGTGCCTAACCGTAGGCTGCAGCCCAGGCAACAGGCATGAAGTCCTTGCTGAGCGTGGTGCTGTCGTACGGTCGGTCATGAGGAACCGGCTCCTCCCCACCAACCACCACCTCCATGTAGACCTCATCAGAGAGCTTAGAACTTCCTGTTAACACACACACACACACACACACACACACAGAAAATGTTGACACAAACCTTCTGAGAAATATAAATGCCATATTGAGCTTTACTAATACAATAAGCTATATATAAGTGATTAAATGAATAAGTAATTATTTTAATTAATTAAATATTAATGTATTATTTTATTAGTAACGACAATAATAATAATATTTTATATTATAACAAATCAAATATTCTTCATGACCCCGTTTCGTTCATGTAATTTTGACTAATCACAGGTTACCACTGATTTACACTGGATCTTAAAATTGTAATTCTAGATACACTACATGTCCAAATGTGAAACAGATGTGCAAATGCACACACACAGCTTGTCTAGTCTCTGTAGAGAAGAAGTACTGCCAATAGAATAGGACTCTCTGGAGCAGATCAACATCATGACCCTATTGGCTCCATGCTGCCTAATAATGCCAGGCGTGGGCTAGAGGGGTATAAAGCCCCCCAGCATTGAGGAGCTGTGGAGCAGTGGAAGAACGATGGTGGAGCTCAATCATGTACTTCTGGGATGAGTTGGAGAGCTGACCATCCAACATCCTGATTAAGCAGGTGTCCCAATACTTTTGTCCATGTAGTGTAGCATTAGCTGGAAAGTGGTCAACCAGCCCTACTAAAGCAAAACCCTGGGAAACCCTTCCTGGACTGACTGACCATCGCTCTGGGTGTGATGACTGTCTCCCACAGACATGTACACCATTTTCTCCCTCAAGGGCCTGCCCACCGAGTCCGTCAGAGCCAGGGTCTCAGAGTCACCTTCCCCGATGTCTACTGGCTCACCTACACGGAGACGGAGAGAGAGGGAGGAGGAGTTAATACCTCAGACAAAAGGAACTTCTGCTTATAGAGCCTTATGAACAGGAACACACGCGAGAGCACACACGTCTTACCGAGGTCGTCCTCGCCAGAGTCGGCTTTGAAGATGTAAACCTTAATGACCTCCTGCCCGTCCTCGTCTTTCTCCACTTCCTGATCACCTATCGCTCCTTCCACCGTCACCTCCTCCCCGTCAGCAGAGACCATCTTTCCCGCCTCGTCCACTAGGGGGCAACAGGGAGGCAAAGGACCATTCAGGCTTTGTTCAGACAGGCAGCACAAATCTGACCGTGTGGATTTCTAGAGACTGGCCCTGATGGTTCTTGCAGTGGGATCCACAAACGCTCCTGAATATTAAAGTGCTTCATATAAAGGTGCTACTAAGGGTTCTTTAAGCAATGCCACAGAAGAACCACTTTTGGTTCCATAAAGAACCGTGCTTGTAAAGCTGTGAGTGTAAAAAAACTAAAATTAGTAAAGAACATTTAAATCCACTTCTTTAAAGCTCTAAAGGGTTTTCACTCGCGTCTGTTTTGGTTCTTTATGGAACTAAAAATGGTTCTCCTCTGACATCCCTCAAAGAACCCTTCACAGCACCTTTATTTTGAGTGTACTCCAGCCTCCAGACCCTCGTATTTAAGAGTACATGTCCACTGTGCCTGTTAGCTAAAGCCATTACACCAGCTGACCAAGTCAGCCTGCACTGATGTCCTGCTCATGCTGTAGGTGAATCAAAACGATAAATGAATTGATAAATGAATCAATGAATCAATCCATGAATCAATCCATGAATGAATGATAAAAAAGGTATAAAATTGAGTGAATGAATGAACGAGTGATATGATGAAAGAGTGAACAAACAAACAAGTGAATGAAGGCGCGGATAATTAAATAAATAAATGAGTGAATGAGTGAGTTGATGAACAAACAAGTGGATGAATGAATGAACGAGTGAACATACGAACAAGTGGATGAACGAGTGAATAAATGAATGAATGGATGAATGAACAAATTAGCTTGTGAAATTACCCATTTGGAAAGGACTGAATTAATGAATAAATTCATGAATAAATGAACATATGAATGAATGAGTGGATGAACAAATAAACAAATTAATGGATGGATGAATGGATGAGTGAGTGAGTGAGTACACTAACAAGTGCAATAACGAACTGAGTCGAAAGCGAGCTGATAAATGAACGTGTGAATTAATGAGGGAATGAATGAACTTGTGAAACAAACCAGCGAATAAAGCATTAATGAGTAAATGTTTGAGTAACTGAGTGAATAAATGAGTAAGTGAATTAATAAATTAATTAAATGAGTCTCACAGGAAATCATCAGGTAATCTCCACAGGTGTCCGAGTCATGCTCTCGGTCTTCCACCAGCACATCCTCAGTCATCTCCGCCATGGCAACGCCTTCCTCATCCTCCTCCTCACCCTCCAGCGACATGACACAGGTCTCCACAGCAACGCCCTCGTCGTCATCGGCAACCACGTCCTCCACAGCATCCTGGATGACGAGTTCATCCGAGGAAAACCCCCTCACAGCATCGGCATCCACGTCTCCGTCTCCATCTCCCTCCGACACCAACACCGTCTCCTGCAGCTCCACCACGTACTCCTCTCCACACAGCCCTCCATCATCTGACACACAGAGAGAGAGAGAGAGAGAACAAAGATAAATAAGATTCAAAAACAAAATTAAAGGAGATTCAAACAGAAAGAAGGAAAAAAGAAAAAATAACTTTAATAAAACAAAACATTAAATTAAAATCAAAAGCTAAATGAATCAGAAAGAACAACAAAGCAAATCTGAATCAGAATCAAAAACAAAATGCAGAAGCAAAATGAAACGATTCAGTGTTAAGAATCAGAAGCAAAAAAAAGAAATGAATCAGAAACAAACATGTAATGATTCAAAAGCAGTTTAATAAAATAAAAATAATAAACATTTTTAGAAACAAAAATTAAAGTGAATCAGAAATAAACTGTAGTGATTCCAGAACAGTATAATCATTTAAAAACATAAATTACATCAAAAGAAAAAGTGAAATGAATCAGTAGCTATAAAAACATATGAGTCTGAAACAAAATAAGTCAGAAATGACTTATTAGAACTTATCAGTAAACCAGTGAATCAGTAAACCAGTGAATCAGTAAACCAGTGAATCAGTAAACCAGTGAAAGCTGCAGAACTGATGCGGACACTAATGGGCGAGAGCAGCTGCTGACCGCTGGACTGACCCTGGGGAGCGTACTCTACCTGACCCGTGGAGGATGATCTTCGGCTCTTGGGAACGGAGTGCGAGTCTAGCCACATCTTCATCCATCGTCCTGACTCTTCATTGGCCTCCGTAAAACCTAGACCAGCAGAAACAACCAATGA
>NC_132878.1:1084751-1099751 GCF_030463535.1 Salminus brasiliensis | reverse complement strand
ACACTACACCCATTAACACTGTTACACTACACTCATTTACACTGTTACACTACACCCATTTACACTGTTATACATTACCTATGTACACGATTACACTACACCAATTTCTACTGTTACACTACACCCATTTACACTGTTACACTACACCCATTTATACTGTTACACTACACCCATTTACACTGTTATACATTACCTATGTACACGGTTACACTACACCCATTTCTACTGTTACACTACACCCATTTACACTGTTACACTACACCAATTTCTACTGTTACACTACACCCATTTACACTGTTACACTACACCCATTTATACTGTTACACTACACCCATTTAAACCGTTACACTACACCCATTTACACTGTTACGCTACACCCATTTACACTGTTACACTACACCCATTTACACTGTTATACATTACCTATGTACACGGTTACACTACACCAATTTCTACTGTTACACTACACCCATTTACACTGTTACACTACACCCATTTATACTGTTACACTACACCCATTTAAACCGTTACACTACACCCATTTACACTGTTACACTACACCCATTTACACTGTTACACTACACCCATTTACACTGTTATACATTACCTATGTACACGGTTACCCTACACCCATTTCTACTGTTACACTACACCCATTTACACTGTTACACTACACCCATTTCTACTGTTACACTACACCCATTTACACTGTTACACTACACCCATTTCTACTGTTACACTACACTCATTTACACTGTTACACTACACCCATTTATACTGTTACACTACACCCATTTAAACCGTTACACTACACCCATTTACACTGTTATACATTACCTATTTAAACGGTTACACTACACCCATTTCTACTGTTACACTACACCCATTTACACTGTTACACTACACCAATTTCTACTGTTACGCTACAACCATTTCTACTGTTACACTACACCCATTTACACTGTTACACTACACCAATTTCTACTGTTACACTACACCCATTTCTACTGTTACACTACACCAATTCCCATTGTAACACTACACCCATTTCTATTGTTACACTACACTAATTTCTATTGTTACACTACACACATTTCCACTGTTACACTACACACATTTCTACTGATACACTACATCCATTTTCATTGGTACACTACACATATTTCTATTGTTACATCTATTTCTACTGTTACACTACAACCATTTTTAAGGTTGTTCTTTTTCGTTACACTACACTAATTTCTATGGGTACCAGTTTTACATCCATTACCATGGTGACACTAGGTTCATTTCCACTCCACTCCCTGTGTTGTCTTGTGTTGTGCAATCCTCCATACTTTAGCCATGGTTACAGAGACAGTTCTACCTCAGTGGTCCTGCAGGTCGTCTTGCCGTTCCTGAAAGCCCTGATTTCCAGAGATTCTTCACCACAGCACCGGGTCCCCTGTCCCGGGACAGAACCTGCAGACCCAGACGCCTC
Source organism: Salminus brasiliensis (assembly GCF_030463535.1). Classification (NCBI taxonomy): domain Eukaryota; kingdom Metazoa; phylum Chordata; class Actinopteri; order Characiformes; family Bryconidae; genus Salminus; species Salminus brasiliensis. Next base: position 1,098,271 of record NC_132878.1, on the reverse strand, counting down.
CAGCCGTTCTCCTTCCCACCCAGACAGGCAGGTAACTCATCCAGGTGACTGGAGTACTGAAGGAAGGGAAGGAAACACTGTGAGTAAAAGTGATGGTTCAGCCAACTAGCAATGAAGGCATGTGTACATCAATTAGCATGTTGCTAACGGCATGTATAAATCATCACATTCCCCTCAAACAGTATGGAGGTGTTTGATTATGTGGCTTCTGGCACTGTATGTCTCACTGTTATCTAGAACATGGGCAAAAGCATGGAACATACCCTTTAAAATGTGGTTCTTTGAGGATTCTGCAGTAAAGGTATAAAGGTATTGGTTCTATAGAGAACCATGCTATTCAGAGATCCATTTGGATGCTTAAACCTTTTGAAGCTTCCACAAGGGGTCCATTGTGTTAGCAGGGTGGTAGCAAAGAGATAAGGCGTGTTAGCAATGTGTTAACACTGTGTTAATGTTTTAGCAGTGTATAAACAGTGTATAAACAGTGTGCTAAAAGTGTTAGCAGTGTATAAACAGTGTGCTAAAAGTGTTAGCAGTGTATAAACAGTGTGTTAGCAGTGTATTAACAGTGTGCTAAAAGTGTTAGCAGTGTATAAACAGTGTGCTAAAAGTGTTAGCAGTGTATAAACAGTGTATAAACAGTGTGTTAGCAGTGTATAAGCAGTGTATACACAGTGTGTTAGCAGTGTATAAACAGCGTATAAACAGTGTGCTAAAAGTGTTAGCAGTGTATAAACAGTGTGCTAAAAGTGTTAGCAGTGTATAAACAATGTGCTAAAAGTGTTAGCAGTGTATAAACAGTGTGCTAAAAGTGTTAGCAGTGTATAAACAGTGTATAAACAGTGTGTTAGCAGTGTATAAGCAGTGTATAAACAGTGTGTTAGCAGTGTATAAACAGCGTATAAACAGTGTATAAACAGTATGTTAGCAGTGTATAAGCAGTGTATACACAGTGTGTTAGCAGTGTATAAACAGCGTATAAACAGTGTATAAGCAGTGTATAAACAGTGTGTTAGCAGTGTATAAGCAGTGTATAAACAGTGTGTTAGCAGTGTATAAACAGTGTATAAACAGTGTGTTAGCAGTGTATAAGCAGTGTATACACAGTGTGTTAGCAGTGTATAAACAGCGTATAAACAGTGTGTTAGCAGTGTATTAACAGTGTGCTAAAAGTGTTAGCAGTGTATAAACAGTGTGCTAAAAGTGTTAGCAGTGTATAAACAGTGTATAAACAGTGTGTTAGCAGTGTATAAGCAGTGTATACACAGTGTGTTAGCAGTGTATAAACAGCGTATAAACAGTGTGCTAAAAGTGTTAGCAGTGTATAAACAGTGTGCTAAAAGTGTTAGCAGTGTATAAACAATGTGCTAAAAGTGTTAGCAGTGTATAAACAGTGTGCTAAAAGTGTTAGCAGTGTATAAACAGTGTATAAACAGTGTGTTAGCAGTGTATAAGCAGTGTATAAACAGTGTGTTAGCAGTGTATAAACAGTGTGCTAAAAGTGTTAGCAGTGTATAAACAGTGTGCTAAAAGTGTTAGCAGTGTATAAACAGTGTGTTAGCAGTGTATAAACAGCGTATAAACAGTGTATAAGCAGTGTATAAACAGTGTGTTAGCAGTGTATAAGCAGTGTATACACAGTGTGTTAGCAGTGTATAAACAGCGTATAAACAGTGTATAAGCAGTGTATAAACAGTGTGTTAGCAGTGTATAAGCAGTGTATAAACAGTGTGTTAGCAGTGTATAAACAGTGTATAAACAGTGTGTTAGCAGTGTATAAGCAGTGTATACACAGTGTGTTAGCAGTGTATAAACAGCGTATAAACAGTGTGTTAGCAGTGTATTAACAGTGTGCTAAAAGTGTTAGCAGTGTATAAACAGTGTGTTAGCAGTGTATAAACAGCGTATAAACAGTGTATAAGCAGTGTATAAACAGTGTGTTAGCAGTGTATAAGCAGTGTATAAACAGTGTGTTAGCAGTGTATAAGCAGTGTGTTAGCAGTGTATAAACAGTGTATAAACAGTGTGTTAGCAGTGTATAAGCAGTGTATACACAGTGTGTTAGCAGTGTATAAACAGCGTATAAACAGTGTGTTAGCAGTGTATTAACAGTGTGCTAAAAGTGTTAGCAGTGTATAAACAGTGTGCTAAAAGTGTTAGCAGTGTATAAACAGTGTATAAACAGTGTGTTAGCAGTGTATAAGCAGTGTATACACAGTGTGTTAGCAGTGTATAAACAGTGTATAAACAGTGTGTTAGCAGTGTATAAGCAGTGTATACACAGTGTGTTAGCAGTGTATAAACAGCGTATAAACAGTGTGCTAAAAGTGTTAGCAGTGTATAAACAGTGTGCTAAAAGTGTTAGCAGTGTATAAACAATGTGCTAAAAGTGTTAGCAGTGTATAAACAGTGTGCTAAAAGTGTTAGCAGTGTATAAACAGTGTATAAACAGTGTGTTAGCAGTGTATAAGCAGTGTATAAACAGTGTGTTAGCAGTGTATAAACAGTGTATAAACAGTGTGCTAAAAGTGTTAGCAGTGTATAAACAGTGTGCTAAAAGTGTTAGCAGTGTATAAACAGTGTGTTAGCAGTGTATAAACAGCGTATAAACAGTGTATAAGCAGTGTATAAACAGTGTGTTAGCAGTGTATAAGCAGTGTATACACAGTGTGTTAGCAGTGTATAAACAGCGTATAAACAGTGTATAAGCAGTGTATAAACAGTGTGTTAGCAGTGTATAAGCAGTGTATAAACAGTGTGTTAGCAGTGTATAAACAGTGTATAAACAGTGTGTTAGCAGTGTATAAGCAGTGTATACACAGTGTGTTAGCAGTGTATAAACAGCGTATAAACAGTGTGTTAGCAGTGTATTAACAGTGTGCTAAAAGTGTTAGCACATTGTTTAGCACATTGTTTAACAGTGTGTTAGCAGTGTATAAACAGTGTATACACAGTGTGTTAGCAGTGTATAAACAGTGTGTTAGCAGTGTATACACAGTGTGTTAGCAGTGTATAAACAGTGTGTTAGCAGTGTATAAACAGTGTATAAACAGTGTGTTAGCAGTGTATAAACTGTGTTAGCAGTGTATATACAGTGTGTTAGCAGTGTATAAACAGTGTGTTAGCAGTGTATAAACAGTGTATAAACAGTGTGTTAGCAGTGTATAAACGGTGTGTTAGCAGTGTATAAGCAGTGTATACACAGTGTGTTAGCAGTGTATAAACAGTGTATAAACAGTGTGCTAAAAGTGTTAGCAGTGTATAAACTGTGTGCTAAAAGTGTTAGCAGTGTATAAACAGTGTATAAACAATGTGTTAGCAGTGTATAAACAGTGTATAAACAATGTGTTAGCAGTGTATAAACAGTGTATAAACAGTGTGTTAGCAGTGTATAAACAGTGTATAAACAGTGTGTTAGCGGTTAAATGTGTCTGATAGCTAGGTGTGTTAGCACTGTGGTCACATGTAGCAGTGTATACGCGCTGTGTTAAGTGTGTGCTAATGTGTTAGCAGTGTATAAACAGTGTGCTAATGTGTTAGCAGTGTATAAACAGTGTGTTAGCAGTGTATAAACAGTGTGTTAGCAGTGTATAAACAGTGTGCTAATGTGTTAGCAGTGTATAAACAGTGTGTTAGCAGTGTATAAACAGTGTGCTAATGTGTTAGCAGTGTATAAACAGTGTGTTAGCAGTGTATAAACAGTGTGCTAATGTGTTAGCAGTGTATAAACAGTGTGTTAGCAGTGTATAAACAGTGTGCTAATGTGTTAGCAGTGTATAAACAGTGTGTTAATGTGTTAGCAGTGTATAAACAGTGTGTTAATGTGTTAGCAGTGTATAAACAGTGTGCTAATGTGTTAGCAGTGTATAAACAGTGTGTTAGCAGTGTATAAACAGTGTGTTAGCAGTGTATAAACAGTGTGCTAATGTGTTAGCAGTGTATAAACAGTGTGTTAGCAGTGTATAAACAGTGTGCTAATGTGTTAGCAGTGTATAAACAGTGTGTTAGCAGTGTATAAACAGTGTGCTAATGTGTTAGCAGTGTATAAACAGTGTGTTAATGTGTTAGCAGTGTATAAACAGTGTGCTAATGTGTTAGCAGTGTATAAACAGTGTGTTAATGTGTTAGCAGTGTATAAACAGTGTGCTAATGTGTTAGCAGTGTATAAACAGTGTGCTAATGTGTTAGCAGTGTATAAACAGTGTGCTAATGTGTTAGCAGTGTGCTAAACGTGTGTTAGCGGTGTATCGTCTCACCTGTATGTAGTCCCTCATGCAGGTGACGTCCAGAGGATCAGCGATCGCTCGGCCCCGCCAAGAAACCTCATCTTTCCTCAGCAGATCCATAAACCTCCTGTTTCCCATAATCCTGCAGGTTTCTGCAGTGGCCTGAAACAGTTAACCGGACGCTAACATGAGTTAGCCAGTGGCCCCACCTCACCAGCACTATAGCCAGCTAGCTAACTTTCCATCCTGCTAGCTAATGGGCTAATTGTAGCCTGTGGTGTCACCTGGTGGAGTTACAAATGACTAATACTTACATAGTTCCACTGTCATTACCCTCACACCAACCATGGGGTACTAAAGCTTAGCTAGAACCACCAGAAGCTTCAGCCACATCTCAGGTGAAGGGCTTACCTGGTTGGACGACCTGAAGAGTTTTTGTCCGCTCAGGTACCGTCCTGCTCGGCCCATGTGGAAGATCTTAAACACGATAACAGGTGGGAACTGTGACCCTGAGAACCTAGAACAGGACAGGTGAAACGTGAACACACTCCCAGCTAAGATGGTTCTAAGCCTCGTAACAAGAGCAGGTGATACAGGGATAAGAGGTTGTCCTGGTTTATGTAGAACCAGGTAAAGAACCGTTCAGGCTGTGAAGTGGTTCTGTTATTGCTGTGATCAGGTGGGTCAGTACCTGAATCTGACCGTGAACTGAACACTCCGGTCTCTCAGCAGGTTCACCTCTAGAGGGCTGATCTGACGCAAAACTGCAGGAGCCAAACATTGCTCCTACACACACACACACACACACCACATCATCATCATCATCATCATCATTTCAGTCATTTAAACTAAATATTTTTTAGTATTTACTATAAATTATTCAGTATCCACTATGAATTATTCAGTATTCACTATAAATTATTCAGTATCCACTATGAATTATTCAGTATTCACTATGAATTATTCAGTATCCACTATGTATTGTTTAGTATCCATTATGAATTATTCAGTATTCACTATGAATTATTCAGTATCCACTATTTATTATTCAGTATCCACTATGTATTGTTTAGTATCCACTGTGAATTATTCAGTATTCACTATGAATTATTCAGTATTCACTATGAATTATTCAGTATCCAGTATGAATTATTCAGTATCCAGTATGTATTGTTTAGTATCCATTATGAATTATTCAGTATTCACTATGAATTATTCAGTCTCCACTATTTATTATTCAGTATCCAGTATGAATTATTCAGTCTCCACTATTTATTATTCAGTATCCAGTATGTATTGTTTAGTATCCAGTATGTATTATTCAGTATCCAGTATGAATTATTCAGAACCCACTATTTATTATTCAGTATCCAGTGTGAATTATTCAGTATGCACTGTGAATTTTGTGAACTCACTGCAGAGCGGATGGTGTTGATCAGATAGTGGAAGAGTTTCTGGTCCTGGTAGGTTCTCCAGAACACCTGGATTCTCCTGGCAGATTCCTCTCGCCTCTCCCGATCCAGCCTGCACGGCGAGACAGATCTACCCCTTTAATACGCAGCACTGTTCGGTATCTGACGTGCTAGGCTAACACTGCTAACGAACACTGGACCGAGACTGTCACCGGTCTCATCTGTATAAACCGGGCGTCTCTGTTTACTACAACCTTGTCTGACAGATTTTAGGGGGCGTGTCTACAGAGATGAGCAAACTGGTGACAGTCTGAGTCCAGTGTTTGTTAGCAGTGTTAGCCTAGCATCTCCCATTGTAATCTAAAGAAGCTCACATCAGATTCCAAACCCGTCTGGGCTCAGAGTTTATTGATTGGCAGAGTCGTAAACAAGCCTTTATTAATCAGCAGTAATCATTAAAACAGATCAAATAATCTAACAGCTTGCAGCAGCGTAACGCACCTGTAGTCCATAGGTTCAGGTGAGTCCTGCAGATGTAGCCGGGCTGGGTTTGTGGCGGTTGCTAGGAAACGGGATGTTTGTTGAAGACAATGGCCTAAAACACACAGATGAACTGACCCCAGACAGAGGATGTGTGTGTATATATACAGAGGGGGAAAAGTATTTAGTCAGTCACCAATTGTGCAAGTTCACTTAAAAAAATGAGAGGTCTGTAATTGACATCATAGGTAGACTCAATGAGAGACAAACTGAGAAAAACAATCAGAAAATCACATTGTCTGAATTTTAAAGAATTTATTAGTAAATAATGGTGGAAAATAAGTATTTGGTCGCCTACAAACAAGCAAGATTTCTGTCTGTCACAGACCTGTAACTTCCTCTTTAAGAGGCTTCTCTGTCCTCCACTCATTACCTGTATTAATGGCACCTGTTTGAACTGGTTAACAGTATAAAAGACACCTGCCCACAACCTCAAACAGTCCCACTCCAAACTCCACTATGGTGAAGACCAAAGAGCTGTGGAAGGACACCAGAAACAGACCTGTAGCCCTGCACCAGGCTGGAAGACTGAATCTGCAATAGGCAGCAGCTTGGTGTGAAGAAATCTACTGTGGAGCAATAATCAGAAAATGGGAGACCTACAAGACCACTGCTAATCTCCCTCGATCAGGGGCTCCACGCAAGATCTCAGCCCGTGGGGTCAAAATGATCACAAGAAGGGTGAGCAAAAATCCCAGAACCACACGGGGGGACCTAGTGAATGACCTGCAGAAAGCTGGACCAACGTTACAAAGGCTACCGTCAGTAACACACTACGCCGCCAGGGACTCAGATCCTGCAGTGCCAGACGTGTTCCCCTGCTTAAGCCAGTACAGATCCGGCCCGTCTGAAGTTTGCTAGAGAGCATTTGGATGTTCTGGAAGAGTTTTGGGAGAATGTCTCATGGTCAGATGAAACCAAAGCAGAACTGTTTGGTACAAACACAACTCGCTGTGTTTGGAGGAGAGTGAATGCTGAGTTGCATCCAAAGAACACCATACCAACTGTGAAGCATGGGGGTGGCAACATCATGCTTTGGGGCTGTTTCTCTGCAAAGGGACTAGGACGACTGGTCCGTGTACATGAAATAATGAATGGGGTCATGTATTGTGAGATTTTGAGTGCAAACCTCTTTCCATCAGCAAGGGCATTGAAGATGAAATGTGGCTGGGTCTTTCAGCATGACAATGATCCCAAGCACACTGCCAGGGCAACAAAGGAGTGGCTTCGTAAGAAGCATTTCAAGGTCCTGGAGTGGCCTGGCCAGTCTCCAGATCTCAACCCTACAGAAAACCTTTGGAGGGAGTTGAAAGTCCGTGTTGCCGCCGACAGCCCCAAAACATCACTGCTCTAGAGGAGATCTGCATGGAGGAATGGGCCAACATACCAGCAGCGGTGTGAGCCAACCTTGTGAAGACTTACAGAAAACGTCTGACCTCTGTCATTGCCAACAAAGGATATATAACAAAGTATTGAGATGAACTTTGGTTATTGACCAAATACTTATTTTCCACCATTATTTACTAATAAATTCTTTAAAAATCAGACAATGTGATTTTCTGATTGTTTTTTCTCAGTTTGTCTCTCATAGTTGAGTCTACCTATTATGTCAATTACAGCCTCTCTCATCTTTTTAAGTGAGAGAACTTGCACAATTGGTGACTGACTAAATACTTTTCCCCCCACTGTATTTATATTTATATATATATATATATTTCTGCTATTTGGGGGATCATTGCTGTGAGGATTTGATTGCATTCAGCAAACATTCAGACATAGAGTGTATGATATAGCCTTGTGCAAAAGTTAGTGTACCCTATGGTGAAATCTGTGTGTAGTTGATGTTGATGAGGGTAAATAATCCCGTCCTCTACAGAAACACACGTCTATACGTCCTCATACACGCTACTGTTTCTGTACTGATGAACAGATCAGGTTCACTCTCAGGTCCTCTGATTCTGATCTTTTCAAACAGCGACCCAATGTGATCAACTTTAAACTAACAAAGCTAAAACAAATTACATGTATTTTAATTCATTTTAATTTTAATTAATTAAATAAAAAATATTTTAAAAATATATTTCATAACAAGAATAAAATAATGAACCAAAAAATGAATTTTAGATTAATTTACTTTACAAATTAAAAAACAATCATTACTAAAAAATAAAGAATAAACAAATAATATGAGATAAAACTCAATTAAGACTTAAGATCTTGTAATTATTGAATAACATGAATTCAAATAAACAACTAATGAAACTAAAGTTAGAAAAGGAGCTAAGCTATATCAGCATATATCAGTTTAATATTAGTATATTAAAGTATTTGAGTGCTCCCTTTTTAAAGGAATGAATTTTAGAATGGGGGCTAGTTTAAAATATGAGTTAACTGATTGTTTTTAATGTGGTTTTAATGTGAATAAATTATTTCGTTTTATTTAAAAATATTTAAATATAAAAAACCTTTTTAATCTGCACCGGCGCTGCTCCGCCACCTGGTGGCGCCCTTGCGCTCAGCTTCAGCTCGGATTACTCCCGCGAGGAAGAAGCAGGACCATGTACAAGGTGAGAAATGAAAGTTTAGACACTCGAGTTTAATTAGACTTAATTTATTGATTTATTGATGATCTGATTGATCTGCGGGTGTGGTGGAGCCCTGGGTCGGGGCTGTCCGCGTGCCTGCTGCTGTCCGCTGGGTTCGGTTCTGACGGGCTGGCAGGAGAAGTGCAGCGAACTGAAGGACGTTTTAAGCTCCTTATAAAGAAACCGATTCTAATCCGGATTATTTCTGATTTTATTTGCTATTTTTAACTGAATTGCTTTGGAGATTGTAATAATTCGGGCTTGTCTCCCGCAGGTTGGAGAGAAATACCCCATTAAACACGTGTTTTCTGAACTTCAGCTAATCAGTCTGAATGAATTCGTTTTGAAACACTAATCTTTGACTCTGTAAGAATTATGGGATGGATTATTAATTTACATTCTGCTCTGAATGAGTTTATTATGAGCTAATTGTCTTTTCTTCAACACTATGATCACAGATCCTCTCAGCTGCACCGCTCTCTCCTGTCCACCAGATGGCGCTGATGTCCTTTAGATCAGCCCCTAATGACCTTCCCGCAGGGATGCAGTGTTCACGCTCGTGCTGGATGTACAGATTATTTTAATATTAAAGCTTTTTATTTATCCGCTGTGAGAAATAACGTCCTGCACAGAACCATGAATGAGCTGCAATTATTTAGGGATGGTTAGAGAGCACAGTCAGATTCAGCCAAGTGAGAGAGCTGGGTAATGTGAGAGAGCTGTGAGAGAGCTGGGTAATGTGAGAGAGCTGTGAGAGAGCTGGGTAATGTGAGAGAGCTGGGTAATGTGAGAGAGCTGTGAGAGAGCTGTGAGAGAGCTGGGTAATGTGAGAGAGCTGTGAGAGAGCTGTGAGAGAGCTGGGTAATACGAGAGAGCTGTGAGAGAGCTGGGTAATGTGAGAGAGCTGTGAGAGAGCTGTGAGAGAGCTGGGTAATGTGAGAGAGCTGGGTAATGTGAGAGAGCTGTGAGAGAGCTGTGAGAGAGCTGGGTAATGTGAGAGAGCTGTGAGAGAGCTGTGAGAGAGCTGGGTAATGTGAGAGAGCTGTGAGAGAGCTGTGAGAGAGCTGGGTAATACGAGAGAGCTGTGAGAGAGCTGTGAGAGAGCTGTGAGAGAGCTGGGTAATACGAGAGAGCTGTGAGAGAGCTGGGTAATGTGAGAGAGCTGGGTAATGTGAGAGAGCTGTGAGAGAGCTGGGTAATGTGAGAGAGCTGGGTAATGTGAGAGAGCTGTGAGAGAGCTGGGTAATACGAGAGAGCTGTGAGAGAGCTGTGAGAGAGCTGGGTAATGTGAGAGAGCTGGGTAATACGAGAGAGCTGTGAGAGAGCTGTGAGAGAGCTGGGTAATGTGAGAGAGCTGTGAGAGAGCTGGGTAATGTGAGAGAGCTGGGTAATGTGAGAGCTGTGAGAGAGCTGTGAGAGAGCTGGGTAATGTGAGAGAGCTGTGAGAGAGCTGGGTAATGTGAGAGAGCTGTGAGAGAGCTGTGAGAGAGCTGGGTAATGTGAGAGAGCTGTGAGAGAGCTGTGAGAGAGCTGTGAGAGAGCTGGGTAATGTGAGAGAGCTGTGAGAGAGCTGGGTAATGTGAGAGAGCTGTGAGAGAGCTGGGTAATGTGAGAGAGCTGTGAGAGAGCTGGGTAATGTGAGAGAGCTGTGAGAGAGCTGGGTAATGTGAGAGAGCTGTGAGAGAGCTGGGTAATGTGAGAGAGCTGTGAGAGAGCTGGGTAATACGAGAGAGCTGTGAGAGAGCTGGGTAATACGAGAGAGCTGTGAGAGAGCTGGGTAATGTGAGAGAGCTGTGAGAGAGCTGTGAGAGAGCTGGGTAATACGAGAGAGCTGTGAGAGAGCTGTGTAATGTGAGAGAGCTGAGAGAGAGCTGTGAGAGAGCTGTGAGAGAGCTGGGTAATACGAGAGAGCTGTGAGAGAGCTGGGTAATGTGAGAGAGCTGTGAGAGAGCTGTGAGAGAGCTGGGTAATGTGAGAGAGCTGTGAGAGAGCTGGGTAATACGAGAGAGCTGTGAGAGAGCTGTGAGAGAGCTGGGTAATGTGAGAGAGCTGTGAGAGAGCTGGGTAATGTGAGAGAGCTGGGTAATGTGAGAGAGCTGGGTAATGTGAGAGAGCTGGGTAATGTGAGAGAGCTGGGTAATGTGAGAGAGCTGTGAGAGAGCTGGGTAATGTGAGAGAGCTGGGTAATGTGAGAGAGCTGTGAGAGAGCTGGGTAATGTGAGAGCTGTGAGAGAGCTGGGTAATGTGAGAGAGCTGGGTAATGTGAGAGAGCTGTGAGAGAGCTGGGTAATGTGAGAGAGCTGTGAGAGAGCTGGGTAATACGAGAGAGCTGTGAGAGAGCTGGGTAATGTGAGAGAGCTGTGAGAGAGCTGGGTAATACGAGAGAGCTGTGAGAGAGCTGGGTAATGTGAGAGAGCTGGTTAAGTCAAGTCAAGTCAAGTCAAGTCAAGTGGGTTTGTTGTCATTTCAACTACATACAGAGTACACAGTGAAACGAAACAACGTTCCTCCAGGACCATGGTGCAACATAGACAGTGCATACAGAACACAAATGCAACACAATACAAGTGCAGACAGACAACACAACACAGTACAGACAGAGGATAATAAATAATGACGGTAGTGTGCAAGTTGTGCAATGTGCGATAAATAGAGTCCAGTGAGGTAGTAAAGTTATCAGTGCAAATGCTTGTGCAAAAAATGCTTCCCATGTTATCTGGGATAAATGGTTGGAAAGAGAGAGAGAGGGAGAGAGAGAGAGAGAGAGAGGGAGAGAGAGAGAGGGAGAGTGTAAGATATCAGTTCAGGAGTTGAGTTGTGTTGAGGAGTCTGATGGCTTGGGGGAAGAAGCTATTGCAGAGTCTGGTCGTGTTGGACCGGATGCTGCGGTACCTTCTTCCTGATGGCAGGAGGGAGAACAGTCTGTGTGAAGGGTGGGTGGAGTCATCCACAATGCTGGTTGCTTTGCGGATGCAGCGGGTGGTGTAAATGTCCATGACGGAGGGGAGAGAGACTCCGATGATCTTCTCAGCTGTCCTCACAATGCGTTGGAGGGACTTGCGGTCAGAGGCTGTGCAGGTCCCAAACCAGGCAGTGATGCAGCTGCTTAGGATGCTCTCTATGGTTCCCCTATAGAAGAGGGTGAGGATGGGTGGAGGGAGACGGGCCTTTCTCAGCTTCCGGAGGAAGTAGAGACGCTGTTGGGCTTTCTTGGCTGTAGAGCTGGTGTTCAGGGACCAGGTGAGGTTCTCCGCTAGGTGGACACCAAGGAACTTGGTGCTCTTAACGATCTCCACAGAGGAGCCGTTGATGTTAAGCGGAGAGTGGTCCGGTCTTGATTTCCTGAAGTCAACAACCATTTCCTTGGTCTTCTCTACATTCCAGTGAAGGTTGTTGACTGTACACCAGTCTGTCAGCTGCTGCACCTCCTCTCTGTATGCTGACTCGTCGCCTTTGCTGATGAGACCCAGCACAGTTGTATCATCGGCGAACTTTATGATGCTGTTAGAACTGTGTTTCGCAACACAGTCATGAGTCAGCAGGGTGAACAGCAGAGGACTCAGTACACTGCCCTGAGGTGCCCCAGTGTTCATGGTGATGGTGCTGGAGCTGCTGTCCCCAAACCGGACTAACTGGGGCCTTCCTGTCAGGAAGTCCAGGATCCAGTTGCAGAGGGGGGTGTTGAGGCCCAGCAGGCTTAACTTCCTCGTGAGGTTCTGTGGGATGATGGTGTTGAATGCTGAACTGAAGTCTATGAACAGCATTCTGACGTAGGTGTCCTTCTTCTCCAGGTGGGTAAGGGAGAGATGAAGGGTGGTGGTGATGGCATCGTCCGTGGAGCGGTTGGGACGATATGCAAATTGCAGAGGGTCCAATGAAGAGGGCAGTTGGTTCTTGATGTTCCTCATGACTAACCTCTCGAAGCACTTCATGATGATGGGCGTGAGAGCTACGGGACGGTAGTCATTGAGGCAGGACACCGTGGACTTCTTCGGCACGGGGATGATGGTGGTGGTCTTGAGGCACGTTGGGACAGTGGAGCTGCGCAGGGAGACGTTGAAGATGTCCGTGAGAACATCTGTCAGCTGGTCTGCACACTCTCTGAGCACTCTGCCGGGGATGTTGTCTGGTCCTGCAGCTTTTCGTGGGTTGACTCTGCGCAGAGTTTTCCTCACGTCCACTGCAGTCAGGCACAACACCTGCTCGTCCGGCTTGGGTGTGGTCTTTCTCACCAACGTGTTGTTCTGTGAGAGAGCTGTGAGAGAGCTGGGTAATGTGAGAGAGCTGTGAGAGAGCTGGGTAATGTGAGAGAGCTGTGAGAGAGCTGGGTAATGTGAGAGAGCTGGGTAATGCGAGAGAGCTGTGAGAGAGCTGGGTAATGCGAGAGAGCTGTGAGAGAGCTGGGTAATGTGAGAGAGCTGTGAGAGAGCTGGGTAATGTGAGAGAGCTGTGAGAGAGCTGGGTAATGTGAGAGAGCTGGGTAATGTGAGAGAGCTGTGAGAGAGCTGTGAGAGAGCTGGGTAATGCGAGAGAGCTGTGAGAGAGCTGTGAGAGAGCTGGGTAATGTGAGAGAGCTGGGTAATGTGAGAGCTGTGTGAGAGCTGTGAGAGAGCTGGGTAATGTGAGAGAGCTGTGAGAGAGCTGGGTAATGTGAGAGAGCTGTGAGAGAGCTGGGTAATGCGAGAGAGCTGGGTAATGTGAGAGAGCTGTGAGAGAGCTGGGTAATGCGAGAGAGCTGGGTAATGCGAGAGAGCTGT
>NC_132878.1:1017251-1077251 GCF_030463535.1 Salminus brasiliensis | reverse complement strand
CAGATCAACATGATGACCCTATTGGCTCCATGCCGCCATACTGACCTGTATAACCTGCAGCTTATTGGCTGATTTGTTTGATATTGTGCTGCTCTGCCATTGGTTGGCTGATCGGCTGGGAGATGCAGGGTGCACTGAGTAAATGACCTTTGTGTGTTGAGTGATATATGATGAACATGTGATACACACACACACACACACATACACACACACACACAGACCTCAGGTGTAATATCCAGGTAGTGTATGTGTTTATGGGGTTGCAGGTGGAGCGCTCTGATTGGTCAGTTGATGTTTAAACTGATCCAGTTCTGAACACTGAACCATAAACCTCTCCTGATAAACCTCCAGCCTCCTGCTCTGGGGGAAAGTCTGCTGATGTGGGTTATTGTGTGTCAACTCACCCAGGGCCGGGAGGGACGGGACGGGGCAGGGCAGGGCGGGGCGGAGCCTGGAGGGGCGAGTCGTGACTGATTTCCATTATAAAAATACTTCCTGATTTAGAACTCCTTTAGTTCTGAGGTTCAGTTTATTAAGGGATAGTTTAATTTGCGCAACTGAGCTAAAATATTACATTAGTGTAAATACAACACCAATAAGATAATGTGTCAGTTTACACAAACTTTATTTTTAATTGTATTAATTCTAAGTTCAATAATAAAACAATTAATTAAAAAAAAAAAATAATAATATATTAATGGTGTATTTTTATATCAATGCATTGATTTGTTCCATGTAATGCAAAAAAATGTAAAATATTATTATTTACATGGTGCTCACCGCATCGTTTAAAATGATTATGTTGTGTTTTCTGCATAGTCTGCAATTATAGAGTACATTTAGTTTTTTTTTTTTGTCTTTCAGAAAAAGTGTCCCCTGTTCTCAAGATGTGTTGTTTATGTTCTGAGTGTGAATAAGTGAATAAATCATCTGCAGGAATTAATATTTAAGTTAATATAGAAAAGAATAATCCACTGTCTCCACATTTTAGACAGTTTCTCTTTATTTACTGAATTGAACTTTGAAAGTTGTGTATTAAAGTGTACTACAGTCTCTGTGCAGTGTTTATATATATATATATATATATATATATATATATATATATATATATATATATATATATATATATATAAAATATGTTTATAAAATGTATTTTAATGTGGAGTTTTTAACGTAACGTCAAATATTGCATTCAGAAATGAATCATTTAGGAGAGAAATTTGTGCCAAAATATTAAAACTGTGCTTACAGTAGTTTTTAATTCTAAATCCTGTCCTAATTTAGTGGTTTACAGAATGACTGAACTGAGCTGAAATATTACCTGAGAATAAGAACAATAATAATAGTAATAATAATAATAATAACAATATCTAGAATATTAGATTTTAAATAAACTAATGTTAATATATTACTATTCTGCGCTTCCACCACATTATTTGAAGGATTTAGTTTTTTAGGTGTCTTATTAAATAGATATTTTTTTAAATCATGGTTTAACTTTAAATATTAAATTCAGATATTTTTATAATGAATGGTTTTAATAGAAATGCTTTAGTTCTTGCACAGATCACACATGGTAGATGCTGTGAACAGTGCAGCTTTTAAAGTGGAATCATTATTAGTTGTGTGTTTATAATATTCTGCTCGTATTTGAGCTAGGGTCAGTCGCTCTGTGAGCAGCACAGCCTCGTTTTTAAGACCGGATTTGGAAACTCAACAAACACGTCCTCATTTCAAATTCACTAAGAGTGGAAACCCGTGATGACCCGGCAGGTCCGGTCAGCCGGAGTGTGTTCGCTTTAGAAGGAAGAGTCTCAGAGCGTATTTAAAGGAGAATCTGCTGCTTTTCAGCTCAGTGTTTTCACTGAAATCAGGGAGTTAAGGGGTCTGACCTCATTTCCTGTGTTTTATCAGGGGCTGTACGGAGGGGTGAAGCCCAGGGTGGACAGTGCCGTTCAGTTTGGACAAGGTGAGAGAAAACCACTGATTAACACACACCCCAAATCCAATTTCAGGTAAAAGTCTGGTTGCCGCGGCGACGTATGAAGCAGATTTTAAAGCCAAATTTATCATATTTAAATTGTTGTGGCCTCAGTGCAACACCAGCGTGACCATTAAATACTGAATTACTTATTCCTAAATAATATCTAAATAATGAGAAGAAAATAAACAAATAATATATAATAATAATATCAAGTCAAGTCAAGTCAAGTGGGTTTTATTGTCATTTCAGCTACATACAGAGTACACAGTGAAACGAAACAACGTTCCTCCAGGACCATGGTGCAACATAGACAGTGCATACAGAACACAAGTGCAACACAATACAAGTGCAGACAGACAACACAACACAGTACAGACAGAGGATAATAAATAATTGGGGGTAATGTGCAAGTGTGTAATAAATATTGAGTCCAGTGAGGTAGTAAAGTTATTAGTGCAAAATGCTTCCCATATTATCTGGGGTAAATGGTTAGAGTGAGAGAGTGAGAGAGAGAGTGTGTGTGTGTGTGTGTGTGTGTGTGTGTGTGTGTGTGTGTGTGTGTGTTTGAGTGTGCATGTAACAGAAAGAAACATCAGTTCAGAAGTTGAGTTGTGTTGAGGAGTCTGATGGCTTGGGGGAAGAAGCTGTTGCAGAGTCTGGTCGTGTTGGACCGGATGCTGCGGTACCTTCTTCCTGATGGCAGGAGGGAGAACAGTCTGTGTGAAGGGTGGGTGGAGTCATCCACAATGCTGGTTGCTTTGCGGATGCAGCGGGTGGTGTAAATGTCCATGACGGAGGGGAGAGAGACTCCGATGATCCTCTCAGCTGTCCTCACAATGCGTTGGAGGACATAATATATAATAATAATATAATAATGTATTTAATACATTAATAACAGAAATATGTTAATAAAATCAGACGCATGTTTTCCACCCTGTTGTGTTGTAAGTGCACTCGCCAGAAAATACAGTGTAAATTTGCTTAAGTAAAATTAAGTAAGAGTATAAGAGGTTAAACGGTTATTACAAAATAAAAGTCAGATATGCAAAGTGTTATTCAATTTATGTGTATTATATATAAATGTATAAGTAATTGGTCAGAAGGTCCAGTTTTAATAAATTTCCGTTTTCTGGCAAATAATTGAAGATTCAGCCTTAAAGGGTTAAAATGTGTTTTGTGTTTTTGTACATTGTTTTTTTTGTAATATTACATTACATAAATGTTGCTCTGATAGATGTGCAGTAATGCTCGTCTGGCTTTTAATTAATTAATCAGGTTTGATTGTTTTTACAACTTTATTTTATTTTTTTTTTTACTTTATTCTTTTTCTGTTTTTTTTTTTTATTTATTTTATGCTTTATTCTTTCTGTTCCTTACTATAAAGCAATTTTTATAACTTGTTTTTTTTAAGTGCTACATAAATAAAGCTTATTGGGCTTAAATAAGAGTATTAATATGATTTAATTTAATTTGTTATTAATAGGAAACAGGATTAAATAAAGTCCTGGTTTTCACAGCACTGTGTGGATGCTAAGGATGCTAACTCAGGATGTTGGGCTGTTCTGTGTATGGATGGAATATTGTTCAGTGTAATAATTCAGTATCTCATTTATGGCCGTGCTCCAGACTCTTACACATACCTGAAGAACCCTCCCCCGGAGTTCTACCCCAGAGCCGGAATCATCGGCTTCGCCGGCCTCCTCGGACTCTTCCTGGCGAGAGGTACCGTCCCGCTGCTAATGCTAATGTCTTCAACATTTCAGTGTGGCGTTCTGGACCAGGACCGTTTGTTGGTTCAGACTTTAGAAGGTTGAGGAGTGGATTTTCAGGGATGTGCTGCAGCTAATGGGTATAATCATCCATAATTAATAGGGTTCGTTAAGGGCGTATTTATTTATATGACATTTAATGTATTTAATCAGTAGAAGCTTCCTCTTCATTCCGGGAGTTAGTGGTGGAGTAAGGACCCCTGACCGTTATTGGCCGTGGTGAGCGTGATTACTCAGGACACTGATTTCCAGCTGTTCCCAGAATTGTCTTATAAGTAGTTTTACTAATGGCTCTGTATGCGTCTGATGCAGAGCTGGGCTGTACAGGAATGCTGGTGTACAGTAATGCCCCTCCATCTGAGCACATTAAGAGCTGCAGTGTGTGTGTCTGTCTCTGTGTGTGTGTGTCTCTGTCTGTGTGTGTCTCTGTCTGTGTGTGTCTCTGTCTGTGTGTGTCTCTGTGTGTGTCTGTGTGTGTGTCTCTGTCTGTGTGTGTGTCTCTGTGTGTGTGTGTGTCTCTGTGTGTCTCTGTGTGTGTGTGTCTCTGTGTGTCTCTGTCTGTGTGTGTGTCTCTGTGTGTGTGTGTCTCTGTGTGTGTGTGTCTCTGTCTCTGTGTGTCTCTGTCTGTGTGTGTCTCTGTGTGTGTGTGTCTCTCTGTGTGTGTGTGTGTGTGTCTCTCTGTGTATGTGTGTGTCTTTGTGTGTGTGGGTGTGTTCCTCCAGGTTCCAGGCTGAAGAAGCTGATTTACCCGACAGGTCTGATGGCTGTTGGTGCCTCCATGTACTACCCTCAGGAAGCAGTCACCATTGCAAAGGTATGTAAGTGTGTGTGTGTGTGTGTGTGTGTTTCAGCTGAAACTGCCTCTGGCTTGAGCTGTGAGTAAGATGTTTCTCGCCCAAACCAGACTGAACCGGTGTGCGTGTATCTGTGTGTATCTGCGGGACCCTGTGGTCTCCGATCCATCCAGTTAGTTCTTTATGTAGAACCTGACCCTCCATCACATGTACAGCACACTCCTGACCCACCTGGGTCCAAAACAGCAGCTGCTGTCAGGGTACGTGGGTGGGGGGGACTCTGACTGTTTACTTTGGAGGTCTTAGTTACAGTAGCAGTGTGTGAAACTACCTCCACCATGTTTGGAAGCTGTACTCTAGCCTGGCTAGCTCTCACTGTGAGCTGAAGCTGACCTGATTCTAAACGGTGCTCTATTACACCACCTAGAGGAGATTCAGATAATACAGGGGTGAATTCTGGAACTTCTGCACTTCATCAAACACACACTTACCATGACCACACACACACACACACACACACACACACACACACACACACACTGTTCTGGTACAAACTCCGCTTCACTCTGTGCACCTGTGTGTATTTTTCACTGATCCGCTGCGGAGTGTTTATTATTAACAGCAGTGTTGTTGTTGTTAACCCTGCGGAGTGTGTGAGTGTGTATGGGCTGAGGTCATTCTCCCAAATTAAAACGGGAGAGGAAAAACTGTGACATCACCCACTCCACAACAACACCTCCTCCACACGCACACACACACACACACACACACACACACTCTTAGAGCAGCTCAGAGCAGATAAATGTCCCTTTCCACTCAACACAGCACTGCATACCTCACTGACCTCACAGTGGACACATTACCCCTTTACATCTACATTATTCTGTTTACTTCTGTTCCATTGATGTTTACATGTATTTACAGAATAGAGAGAAGCGTCACACAGTCAGCACATTGCCGCTGGGACACGCCATCAAATTTACATTCCAGTTCATCCCAAAAGCTGTCTGATTGGGTTGAGGTCCGGGCTCTGTGCTGGTCAAGTTCTTTTACACTAAACTCTCCCAACCCTGCCTGAGCTGGAAGTGCCCAGTTGTCCAGAAAGTCTTGGCCTGCTGAAGCATTAGGATTTCCCTTCACTGAAACTAAGGGGCCTGTTGACCAACCCCTAAAACACAACCCTGTAGCATTATCCCTCCTCCACCAAACTTTCAGGCAGGTAACGTTCTCCTGGCATTCTCCAAACCCAGACTGTGCTTTACACCTCTCTAGCCGACACTCTGCTCTGAGCTCAGCACTCGGCCCTGACCCCGCTCTGTAACTTTACGTGGTCTGACAGACACTCGGTGGCTGAGCTGCTCTCTGTGAGCTGTTCCTCCTAAACTCTTCCACTGTTCAATAATAACACCACTCACAGCTGATGGAGGAAGATCTAGGAGGGAGGAGATTTCACCAGCTGACTTGTAGTTGTTGGTGCAGCGGTGTCTCCTATTACATACAGAACCACGCTGGAGTTCAGTGAGCTCTTCAGAACCTCCCGTTCTTTCACTGATGTGTGGAGGAAAGACAGACTGCAGGACTAGAGGCTAGAGTTTATACCTCTGTGGTGCAATGAGACCGAATCAAACACTTGAATTCAGTCATTAAATGAAAGTGTCCCAATACTTTTGTCCGTATATCTGTTTTAGTAGATCTCGGAGTAAAGAGTTGAGTTAGTGATCTAAACTGCTATAAATAAAAAGCTGGTTTTTGAAGTCTTTTCCTGCCCCACCTGTTCAGGTGTGACCGCACACAGAGCCGGTTGATAACGCACAGTGTTTGATCTCCTGTTTAATGAGTGTGCTGACTGATATATCATCAAAGAGGCAGGAGAGGAGGGTGGGCAAAGGTCAGAAGTCTGCAGCTGTCAGATCTCAGAACTTCCCAATTTATTGGAGAAAAAAAACCTATATTTACAGATATAAAGTCACACCTATATTTTCTCATATACAGTATTTTACACAGTTGGACTGGTTCCTGTATCCCCATCTTCTAATGTTCCCATAGCAACACCATCTATTCCTCCTGTTTCTGAGGACTTCCACCTGTTTCTGTGTGTTTGAGGTCTGAATTGTGTGTAGACCTCTCAGAATTCCCGCCTGTATGATCCGAATCTCCTCTTGGTGGCGCAATAGAGCACTGTTACAGCAGATAAGCAACTCGCAGTGAGCGCTAGCCAGGCTAAAGTCCAGCCTCCAAACATGGTGGTGGTAGTTTCACACACTGCTACTGTAACTAAGATCGAAGACCCCAAAATAAACATTTACAGTACCTGCTGTGTGGTGTACCCTGCTGTTCCCCAGGTTGGTGTTCTGTATATCTGAGAGATGTCAATTTGAATGTATTATATAAAAAAGTAAATATATATATATATTAGACGTTAAATCTCTCTTTCTCTCGCTCGCTCTGGTTCTCCTGCAGAACTCTGGAGATGCCGTGTATGACTGGGCCCTGCAGGCTTACGTAGCTGTGGAGAAACTCATTAAAGACAAACCTGCAGTGAAGGTACCGTACACCCCTCCCTTTAAATTCCAGAGACCGAGATCAATGGACAGCTTTTGGTCAGTGAAATATACACGGTCTTGAAAGGTCAACATGTCCAACGAAGTCAGCGTCTCTTTAGTTTTGGCCTGATATTTCTGTGGGTAGCTTAGCCACGTAGCTGTGAGAGCTTAGCCACGGCCTACAAGCCACAAGTGGCAATCTTAGGGGACCAAGAACTGCATTATGGAGCCGGTAGCACACAAGCCAGAACGGGCTCTGGTCATCATCGTTGAGCTCAGTTCTCAGTCTCAGTTCATGCACATTGACCTTTGAGAGGAATTAAGCCCCTTTCTAGCATTACTTTCGCAAATGGTCATCTTACTGGTCATCTTACTCCTTTGTTTTTGGATGAGGATTACTTTTCGTCTGCCGGCCTGAAGGGGTCACTGTCCTTCCTTGTCTGTTTGACTGCCAATTATATGCTAATACAGTTAGCAACCCTCTGGAATGTGCTGATGGTCGCTCACCTTTGCAAAGACTCGACACCGCCCCCTTTTTGTTGTGGGATGACCATCAACCCTCTTCATCATCCTCCCCCTCCTACAGTCCCAGTGTATAAAAGGTCCTCCCGAAATATTCCTAATCCGACTGGACTGGACTGGGCTAGACTGGTCTGGTATGGACTGGACTTGATCAGACTAGACCGGCCGTGATCAGCTAAGCTGGGCTGGTGTATAATACAGGAATATGAATAAAACCCCCTGAATCTGCCTCACCTTGACCTCTGCCTTGACCTTAAGTGTGGTAAGTGACGGACACCCAGCAGCCCGTGTGTACTCCAGACCTCAGATCCGGCAGTGAGGTGAAGCTGCTCGTGTTTAATTTGCTGAATGTGTGAAACCTCTGAAGGCTGTGGAGGCTTTAATAACGTGGAGTTTCTCCTCCGTCCCCTCAGAGCGCGAAGGCCGAGGAGAAGCCGTCCAGCGGAGAGACGACCGCTTAGGTACCGAATTACACCAGCTTCAGCAAAACTGCACCAAACACCCTAACACCAGCTCCGACTCACAGGATGTTACATCACACACGCCACACACACACACACACACACACACACACACACACACGGCGGGTTAAAACACGCTGTGCTTATGTAACCCATATGTTCCCAATCAGAGAACACACTGTTCCGTGTGTGTGTGTGTGTGTGTGTGTTTGTGTGTGTGTGTGTGTGTGTGTGTGTGTGTGTGTGTGTGTGTGTGTGTTCTGCACTGCACTGGATACTGATTTACCTTTTACCCTTTAAAGCGACAGTTTGGCTAATGTAGCTTACATGTAAGCGTATACACCCCCAATTAGCAATGGAGCTACGAGGCTAATATAGCTAGCAAGCAGTGTAAGCTTATACCCCACAAATTAGCACTGGAGCTATGAAGCTAACGTAGCGAGAAATTAAAGGAACCTCATATCACATTCAATTAGCACTGGAGCTACAATGCTAATAGGACTAAAACTAAGTAATTAAAGCTCATATCCCACCAGTTAAAAATGGAGCTGTGAGGCTAGTTGAGCTGATAAGTAAGGGAAGCTCATAGTTATGAGGCTAATGTAGCTAACAACCGTGGACGTTTATGTTAGCTATGAGGCTAATTTAACTTAAAATCAATGGAAGCTTATACCCCACCAATTAGCATTGAAAATACAAGGCTAATATAGCTAATAAGTTATGGAAGCTAGTGTGCCCCACCACTTAGCACTGGAACTACAAGATCAATGGAGCTAACATGTAAGCGTATACCCTACCGGTTAACTCTGAACGCTTTAAGCTAATGTAGCTAATAAACAATGCAAGCTTATGTACCAATTAGCATGGTGCTAACTCCATGTCTAAATGATCACACCCTGTCCTCAAAGCGTGTGGAGGTGTTTAGTAAGCGCTAATAGATTTGCTTATTTAGCTCACTTTTATTTAGGCCTACAGTTAGCACCATGCTAATTGGTGGTGTATAAGCTTACATTACTTGTTGCCCCATAGCTAATGAAGCTAACAATATCTAACGAGAACTAAAAGATCTAACAAGATTTTGTACTTTCTTATTTGCAGATATTGCATCCTACTGTGGTTGCCGTGGCGATGGGTGTACTGTTACCTGTGAGCTCAGGTGTGGAGGGGTTTATTACAATCCCTCGCTCTGTCTTTTTTACATCCGTCCCGCTCTCACTCGTTTCCTTTGGTTCACCCCCTGCCCTGCAAATGCACTGGCCTCTTCACTTGTCACTCACAGCAGAAGGGGCGTGGCCTGACATTTTGCAACTTGAAAATATGAGGAAGAAGTACTGCTGTGGAATTTTAATGTATATTTATGTACAAACCAAAATAAAGTGATCTAGATTCCAGTATTGCTGTGAGCTGTGTTTGTGAAAGGACTGCATTATAGAGCATTATAGAGCGCCCCCTATGCTTCCTGTAGTGTATTACAGTCTGTCAGAATGAGCGTGTGGATCATATGATCATTATAGAGCATTATAGAGCGTCCCCTACGCTTCCTGTAGTGTATTACAGTCTGTCAGAATGAGCGTGTGGATCATATGATCATTATAGAGCATTATAGAGCGCCCCCTATGCTTCCTGTAGTGTATTACAGTCTGTCAGAATGAGCGTGTGGATCATATGATCATTATAGAGCATTATAGAGCGCCCCCTACGCTTCCTGTAGTGTATTACAGTCTGTCAGAATGAGCGTGTGGATCATATGATCATTATAGAGCATTATAGAGCGCCCCCTACGCTTCCTGTAGTGTATTACAGTCTGTCAGAATGAGCGTGTGGATCATATGATCATTATAGAGCATTATAGAGTGCCCCCTATGCTTCCTGTAGTGTATTACAGTCTGTCAGAATGAGCGTGTGGATCATATGAACATTATAGAGCATTATAGAGCGCCCCCTACGCTTCCTGTAGTGTATTACAGTCTGTCAGAATGAGCGTGTGGATCATATGAGCATTATAGAGCGCCCCCTACGCTTCCTGTAGTGTATTACAGTCTGTCAGAATGAGTGTGTGGATCATATGAACATTATAGAGCATTATAGAGCACCCCCTACGCTTCCTGTAGTGTATTACAGTCTGTCAGAATAAGTGTGTGGATCATATGATCATTATAGAGCACTGCAGGGGGTGGGGCTAAGCTGCTGAAGGCTGATTGGGTGGATATATATCAGTGAGGCGTCTTTTGTGACATCACCAGAACGCTGCATTTAGAACAGGCTGTATGCAGAGGCTGGGGGAGGGGGTGTCTCAGGGTTCTGTGCTAAAGGTCCGTTAGTCTGTAAAAGCAGATCTGCCCCACAGTCTGACTCAGCCTGAGCTGAGGGGAAATCACAGTTCCTGTATTTGAAGCAGATGGAGGTTTCACACAGACTCAGCCAGCCTGGAAAAGCCGGTTCAGACCAGCCATGAACTTCCTCAGTTTCACTGAACACACACCACCTGCTCCAGCACAGGCAGACTGGAGGGGCCGCAGATATACCAGCAGACAGACAGACGCATAGACAGATGGACAGATAGATAGATGAATAGACATATAGACAGATGCATAGATAGACAGGTGTGTGTATGTATGTATGTGTGTATATATATATATATATATATATATATATATATATATGTGTGTGTGTGTGTATATAGTTGGATGATGGACGGATAGATAAGACAGACCGTCAGACAGACAGATATGAGTTATGAATGTAAAGTGAATGATTAAGATGACTGAATAATGACTGAAACTTTTACCTTCTGCAAAAAGTAAAGTAAATCAGTAGTAAAGTGGAGATAGAAGGTTTTCCAGCAGCTGTACCTGATGTGGTTGTTGATCAACCCCAGGTGGACAGCCTCAGACTGTGGCGGGTTAATGAGGGTTAATGAGGGTTAATGACTGACAGCTTTTATTACTGAACTGTAGGAAACACACCTTCAGCTGCACTGAATGGAGCAGAGGTTCAGTCCGTCACCCACTGAGACTTTACCTTCTACTGCAGAGTTCAGCTCAGACACTGCCTCAGAACACTGCTCACAACTGATGTGCCTTTCTTTAGATATGAGGGCCAGACTGAGCTGGAGTGCCCATCGCCCCCTCAGTGTAACTGTTTACAGCTGACTGATTACAATGATATCTCTAATTATTATAATCAATAATAATTATTATAATCATTATCATTATTATTGATACTTTTACTTCTGCATTGTTCAAACCCTCACTTCTGATCTGGTCTTTTATTGAAAGTATGAGATAATAGTTATTAATAGTTTAATAGTTATTAATAGTTTAATAGTTATTAATGGTTTCTCTCCACTACCCTGCTGCCCGCTGTCCTGCCCCGGGGCCTCTGGTGCCTCGACTCATCCTCAGCTCACTGCAGGACTTCTGACTGTTTCCCTGCAGGACTTTATAATCCTCTCACTCACGCTTTCATTTTCTCTGAATCAACGCCACATTTATCATTTTATTTCTCTTAATTCAGTTCAGTTTTATTGTTGATTTTATTCCTGATTTGATTTTTATTATTCTGATCCGGTGTGGACCTGAGGAGGACGGCTGCTCTGTGACAACATTCGTTGTAAAAAGTCTAAATAAATTGAATTTGAATTGAATTGAATTGAATAGATATTTAGGGATTAAGGAAATGCTTGTTTCTGTAATTCACTGTCTCTGATTAAATACAAGTAGAACTGTGCAAAAGTTTTAGCCCCTTGTGTAAATCAGGGTGTAAAGCAGCTGATCTGCTTACCAAATCTCTGATGTTAGAATAAACACTAATAATAACACTCCTACAGAAAGTGGTGGAGGTTCTCCATCACTGTGTTCATCATTAGAACATCTCCAAAGTTCTCCTCATGGAGTCTAGTATTATTTAGAGTTCTCCTCAGATCAACACCTGGTTTGGTGGTGAATCAGGGCTTACACATCCTCCACGCTGTACTGATATATATATATATATATATATATATATATATATATATATATATACATATAGAAATAAAAATAATAAGAACTACCATTTATCCCCCGAACAAAGAGAAAAAACAAGAACATTATTAATAATATTTATTTATTATCCATCACTATCAGCAGTCAATAGTGAGTAATAAATTAGTAATAAAGAGTAAATGTGTATTTATTGGTTCTGAATTCAGAGAAATGGTTCAACTGAAAAGTAAACAGATGGTAAAAGGCAAGCTGAGTTTGCTTGGTGTCTGCGCCGGTCAGTCTACTTCGCCGACATTTTCAGCAGACTCTGCTTGCCGATCTCGAACAGTCTCCAGCCCTCCTCGTGCGAGAGGTCAGCAGCTCCACGCCGTTTGTAAAACTCGATGGACGTTTTGTTCCACTCGGCCACGATGAAGTGCATACTGCTGCAGCGACACTTCACTGCCGTCTGGAGGAAAAACACAGCATGAGATTACCACACGCTCGCTCTGACAGACTGTAATAAAGGTAAAGGTGCACGTATTTGTCACTGTACACTGTACAGCGAAATGTGTCCTCCACATTTAACCCATCTGGTAGTGAACACACACGGGGCAGTGAGTACACACACACCCAGAGCGGTGGGCAGCCAACTCCAGTGCCCGGGGAGCAGAGAGGGTAAAGGGCCTTGCTCAAGGGCCCAACAGTGGCAGCTTGCCGAGCCCGGGAATCGAACCCACAACCCTGTTATCGATAACCCGGCGCTCTAACCGCTGAGCCACCACTGCCTAATACACTACAGGAAGTGTAGGGGGCGCTCTCTAATGCTCTATAATGTTCATATGATCCACACGCTCATTCTGACAGACTGTAATACACTACAGGAAGCGTAGGGGGCGCTCTATAATGCTCTATAATGTTCATATGATCCACACGCTCATTCTGACAGACTGTAATACACTACAGGAAGCGTAGGGGGCGCTCTATAATGCTCTATAATGAGCATATGATCCACACGCTCATTCTGACAGACTGTAATACACTACAGGAAGCGTAGAGGGCGCTCTATAATGCTCTATAATGTTCATATGATCCACACGCTCATTCTGACAGACTGTAGTACACTACAGGAAGCGTAGGGGGCGCTCTATAATGCTCTATAATGTTCATATGATCCACACGCTCATTCTGACAGACTGTAGTACACTACAGGAAGCGTAGGGGGCGCTCTATAATGCTCTATAATGTTCATATGATCCACACGCTCATTCTGACAGACTGTAATACACTACAGGAAGCATAGGGGGCGCTCTATAATGCTCTATAATGTTCATATGATCCACATGCTCATTCTGACAGACTGTAATACACTACAGGAAGCATAGGGGGCGCTCTATAATGCTCTATAATGTTCATATGATTCACATGCTCATTCTGACAGACTGTAATACACTACAGGAAGCGTAGGGGGCGCTCTATAATGCTCTATAATGTTCATATGATCCACACGCTCATTCTGACAGACTGTAATACACTACAGGAAGCGTAGGGGGCGCTCTATAATGCTCTATAATGTTCATATGATCCACACGCTCATTCTGACAGACTGTAATACACTACAGGAAGCGTAGGGGGCACTCTGTAATGCTCTATAATGTTCATATGATCCACACACTCATTCTGGCAGACTGTAATACACTACAGGAAGCGTAGGGGGCGCTCTATAATGCTCTATAATGCTCATATGATTCACACGCTCATTCTGACAGACTGTAATACACTACAGGAAGTGTAGGGGGCGCTCTATAATGCTCTATAATGCTCATATGATCCACACGCTCATTCTGACAGACTGTAATACACTACAGGAAGAGTAGGGGGCGCTCTATAATGCTCTATAATGTTCATATGATCCACACGCTCATTCTGACAGACTGTAATACACTACAGGAAGTGTAGGGGGCGCTCTATAATGCTCTATAATGCTCATATGATCCACACGCTCATTCTGACAGACTGTAATACACTACAGGAAGCGTAGGGGGCACTCTATAATGCTCTATAATGTTCATATGATCCACATGCTCATTCTGACAGACTGTAATACACTACAGGAAGCGTAGGGGGTGCTCTATAATGCTCTATAATGCTCATATGATCCACACACTTATTCTAATACTAGATCTATGTGATGAAAACTTACTTCACTGAGACGCTTCAGGATTTCAGACCCGATTCCATAACCTGAAAAACACCAATAGTGATTTACACTCCAACTGTGAACTACTTAACGCTATGAGTGTTTAATAAAGTGAGTTAAATGTAATATATGACTTGGAATTAAATGGGAAATTGAATGAAATAATCAGCCAGAAATACCTCTGAACTCCTTCATGACGTAGAAATCCTCCAGGTAGAGCAGCTTTCCGATCCAGGGGTCGTAAGTAAAGTAGTACATGGCAAAGCCGACCACTCTATAACCTGCACACGAGATGAATCACACAGTTTCAACAGAGCGTTCACATTCAACACTAACAAACAGCAATACTTCAGTACTACAGTGGGGTTTGATCACAGTGGAGGAGAAGGGAAGCAGACGTCTGAAGCTCTACTAAAAGCTCCTCACAGAAAGTTCTTCACCTAATGGTGATGAAGACGCTGCCTGATGCCTGAGACACGGTTCTACCAGAGTTCTGAGAAGAGTTCGGCTCTAGAACCTGCTTTTAAAATCAGATCATTAAAATGGTGGAGGGATACATGCTGCAGGGTGTAGTGCAGCTACAGAAAGTAGTCCCTAAAGAGAACTGCATTAGTTCAGATTCTCTATTCACTATTTTACCTTCATCATCATCATCATCATCATTCCATATAAAACTCCACCACAGTACAGAGATCAGAGTGGGTCAGTTTCTCTACAGTGAAGCTCAGTTTCACACCGAACCCCCGACTCTGAATAAACTCTTCTCACAGGCTGAGTAATGGAGTAATGGTGGAGTTTCCCTTTAATATGGAAAGTTATTACAGTTAAAGGTGTCTCTGGATGTTTTACTGACTCCTTCATTCCTTCATTAGTCAGAATCAGGAATGTAAACTGGAGGGTTGTTTATATGTGTCTCAGAGTGTGTGTGTGTGTGTGTGTGTGTGTGAGCCATACGCATCAGGTGACTGGATCACTGTGGAGCCTCGCGTGTCGTCCTTTATTTGACCCCTGAGCTGAAGTGCAACTTTGTCTTGGGTGAAAAAGTGTGTGGTGTGTGTTTCAAATTTGCAGCCAGTTTAGCCCAAACACGGTCGATTGGTGGTAACAGGTAGTATTACATCTAAATAAGCAAATCTCAGACACTAATACCTAAGGTGTGTGTGTGTGTGTGTGTGCCGAAGGTAAACTTGCCCTCTATAGTCTGTTTATCCTCAGGTACCTCCGCCACCACACAGTGGTAGAATGGATGCTCTCCAAAACCGTCCTCCAGCAGCTCTGCATGAACACACACACACACACACACACACACACACACACACACAGTCATATAAACAACACAATTGTGATTATTACTCAAAATACACAGAATACATAAATTCAGGAAATGGAATAATACTATAGACATACAGTAGAGTGTGTATATATATAATTATATAATCATAGACACATATGTCATGTTGAATGTGCCTCTGTTTTTGGACAGGCTGAACACACTGTAGAGCAGCAGACAGTGGCTAAGTGAGCTGCCAGCCAATCAGAGCGCAGGAGGCGAGACTGTGTATCAGTGCAGACTGGGGGGGAAAGGTTGTCTGAATATGGTGGAATGAAGCTCTGTGTGAATACAGGTGGGGCTGGTGGGCTGTTATCTGACCTTTCTCGGTCAGCACGACCTGTTCTTCCATTTCCTCAAACTTCGCAAGTTCCTGAAGATAAAGAGAGACAGAGGAGATGAGACGTCTGAGAAAAAAAATATTTAAATGCTTCATTTATGTCTTTCATCCTATTATGATATATGTGTGTGTATGTGTGTGTGTTTAGAAATTGACCAAAAAAAAGGTCAACACTTATAATTTCTATAATAAATAATATGATTCATATTTCTATAATTAAAAACATTTCATTTTTAACTCACATAAAAGGAAAAAAAATCCCCCTTTCCTGTAAAGTTGACAGTTTTTGAGATACATGGTTTTGTTCCATTAACAGTATATCGTCAGCCACGCAAAACCTTTGTATCTCCAGAACAGCAGCAGCTTTACAGGAGCAGGAAAAAGCCTTCTGAAGTTTTTATTCCAGGTTATGTTGGAGCATTTCTATTGGTCCGTTCATCATCAAGTTCTGATACAGTTTAAAGAACAACTGTCAAGTGAGGATACATGTATATATTATATATAAATCAGTTTATTTACCTCATTATTTATTAAGTATTGTTCTATATCAATGTCAATATGTTATATCAATATGTTCTAAGTTGTGACAGTGTCATTTATATAATATTTAAATATGTTAATATATATAAATGCTGTATGTTAAAGGCGGTTCTGGTACCTTTATGAGTCGCAGTATGTGTGGGACGTCGCTGGGTTCTGCGTTGCGTAAAATAAACTGGGCCATTTTCTTCTCTTGCTCTTCTTGCCTTTCTTCTTCAGTCCTCGGTACGTGAATAGAAGCAGGATGTGTTTCTTCATTCGGCCCAAGGGTTCCGACCCCCAGCAGCGAGCTCACTGACCACCAGAGCGGGTCCGGACTGCATGCAGACAGCACTGGGCCTCTCTCACACTCACACACACTCTTATACACCGCCAGCAGGGCCGTCACTTCACAGCAGCTCCGCCTCCTGACGCAATTCCCGGTTCCCTAAGCGCTCACACACACACACACACACACACACACACAGTCCACTCAGAGTGACTCATTCTTATCCTGTTCTGCCCAGTAAAAGCAGGTTTAACAGTCATACAGGATTATGTCACGTTTCAGTTTCATTTGTGTGTGACTGTGTGTGTGTGTGTGTGTGTGTGTGTGTATTACTCATGTTGTGGGGACTGATTACGCAGTCATGGGGACTTGGCTTGACAGCAAGGCAGAAAGCAAGTCCCCATAATGTACATCATTACATTTTGAGGGTTAGTCAAGTAGTAGGTTAGAATAAGGTTAGATTAAGGTTTAGGTTAGATTAAGGTTAGATTAAGGTTTAGGTTAGATTAAGGTTAGATTAAGGTTAGATTAAGGTTTAGGTTAGATTAAGGTTTAGGTTAGATTAAGGTTAAGGTTAGATTAAGGTTTAGGTTAGATTAAGGTTAGATTAAGGTTTAGGTTAGATTAAGGTTTAGGTTAGATTAAGGTTAGATTAAGGTTTAGGTTAGATTAAGGTTAAGGTTAGATTAAGGTTAAGGTTAGATTAAGGTTTAGGTTAGATTAAGGTTTAGGTTAGATTAAGGTTAGATTAAGGTTTAGGTTAGATTAAGGTTAAGGTTAGATTAAGGTTAAGGTTAGATTAAGGTTTAGGTTAGATTAAGGTTTAGGTTAGATTAAGGTTAGATTAAGGTTTAGGTTAGATTAAGGTTTAGGTTAGATTAAGGTTTAGGTTAGATTAAGGTTAGATTAAGGTTTAGGTTAAATTAAGGTTAGATTAAGGTTTAGGTTAGATTAAGGTTAGATTAAGGTTTAGGTTAAATTAAGGTTAGATTAAGGTTAAGGTTAGATTAAGGTTTAGGTTAGATTAAGGTTTAGGTTAGATTAAGGTTAGATTAAGGTTTAGGTTAGATTAAGGTTTAGGTTAGATTAAGGTTTAGGTTAGATTAAGGTTAGATTAAGGTTTAGGTTAAATTAAGGTTAGATTAAGGTTTAGGTTAGATTAAGGTTAGATTAAGGTTTAGGTTAAATTAAGGTTAGATTAAGGTTAAGGTTAGATTAAGGTTTAGGTTAGATTAAGGTTAATAAATCATCTTTAAGAAATAAAGAAACCAGTGTTTATCTGTGTGAAGTCCTTTGAAGTCATAGAGACGCAACTTTGTGTGTGTGTGATTGTTTTTCACAAAACTGGACCTCAGAGTGATGGCAGAGGGTGGTCTGATAAGACCTGGTCTGATAAGTGCTGTACAACATGGACCAACATTTCTGATCCGCAGTGGCTCCACTTCCCAACTTCCAGGACTTCCAGGACGTGCTGGAGCCTGTGCTTGGCCAGTCTGGAAAAGACGTTCAGTTTACATTAGAGGGTGACCTCACTTCCGGTTTCCTCAGGAACTGTTCATGTCCACGTCAGAACTCTCAGATCGCTTCTCTTGGCCACAATGACCAGAGGTACTGTATGGACAAAAGTATTGGGACACCTGATCATTCATTGTTTTGTTTGTTTTTTTTAATCAAGGGTATTAAAAGAGTTTCTCCTGCTTCTGCTGGAGTAACTGTCTCTACTGTCCAGAGAAGAAGACTTTCTACTAGATTCTGGAGGAGGAGCATTGCTGTGAGGATTTGATTGAAGGTCAGGATGTTGGATGATGATCACTACCCCAACTCATCCCATCCAAAAGTACTGGATGGAGCTCCTCCACCATCATTCCAGAGAACACAGCTCCTCCACTACTCCACAGCTCCTCAATGCTGGGGGGCTTTATACCCCTCTAGCCCACACCTGGCATTATTAGGCAGCATGGAGCCAATAGGGTCATGATGTTGATCTGCTCCAGAGAGTCCTATTCTATTGGCAGTACTTCTTCTCTACAGGGACTAGACAAGCTGTGTGTGTGCATTTGCACATCTGTGTCAGCAATGGGTGCAGCTTAAAGTAGCTGAATGTGTTCATTAAAAGGGGTGTCCACAAACATTTGGACTCTTTGACTTTCAGGGGTGTGTGAAAGCTTAGAAGCGAGTCTAGATCCCAAACGTGTGAAAAAGCCTTACACGAAAATCTGGAATGTGGACTTTAATCACGTCTGATTGAATGTTGTACCTGTGGAGCGGAGGGAGGGGCTTATCAGGGAAAGATGGGTCTTTGGCCCAAACACTGTGGAGGACACTGTGTGTGCATATACGGTCCTATATCATAATCCCGTATGGGTCTACTGCCTCTGTATGAAACGAGGCTGTGAGGAAGGACAGAGCCGAGATCAGATGATGTCCAGGGGGGAACCGCTCAGCAGGAGGACCACCACAGCAACCACACCGGTCTGCAGCTGGAGGAGAAATAGATTGGGGCGTAAACAGCCGGCTCAGCTCAGCCAGTCGGGGCAGGAGGGTAACAGGTCCTGTTTGAAGAAGCAGAACTTCAGCAGAATCTTCTCTGTCCTCAGTGCTCAGCTTTGTGTGCTACAGAAACACAGCCGAAGCTAATGCTAACAACACACCCACTACCGACTTCATTTTAAATAAAATCATTTAAAATAAATACATTAATGTAGCCATTTATTCCCCCTTTTACCCTAAATAAGTTTGATGTTTGGTCTGAGGTTTGCTCCTTTAGTTTAGCATTAAAGCTATGAGGCTAATGTAGCTAGCAAGTAATCTGACCAACAACTAGTATGGTATAGTGCTAACTGCCTTACTATTAAACTGCTGTAGGCTGAATGGGTGGGGCTAATCTGCTGTAGGCTGAATGGGTGGGGCCAATCTGCTGTAGGTTTAATGGGTGGGGCTAATCTGCTGTAGGGTGAATGGGTGGGGCCAATCTGCTGTAGGTCGAATGGGTGGGGCTAAACGGCTGTAGGCTGAATGGGTGGGGCTAAACTGCTATAGATGGAAGGCGTGGGGCTAAACTGCTGTGGGCTGAATGGGTGGGGCTAATCTGCTGTAGGTTTAATGGGTGGGGCTAATCTGCTGTAGACTGAGTGGGTGGGGCTAATCTGCTGTAGGGTGAATGGGTGGGGCTAATCTGCTGTAGGGTGAATGGGTGGGGCTAATCTGCTATGGACTGATTGGGCTAATCTGCTATGAGTTTGAGCTGGACTTTCATCTGAGCAGCCTGTAGGCACACTTTCCCATCATGCTTCAGTCCTGGACCCTGTCACCTGCTCTTTATTACAGTAGCAGTACGAGGCCGTGCTGTCTCAGCAGGCCCTGCATGTTCCACTGGAGCTTATCACTTTACTCGCTGATAGCAGATCTAAGGGCCTGATTGGACGGGAGTGTATTGGATTGGCTGTTCTGGCTGAGTCTGTTAGGCTGACTCAGCACTCAGACACTGTGTCCAAAAGTTCATTAAAACAAATCTGAACAATTAAATTAATATTTAGAAACATTATTCATCCAAACCAGCAGACTACAACACCCTACAAATCACTAGAGATTTCATAGCAACCACCTAACCATTGTGACCACCTAGCAACCACTCAGCAGCACACAAGCAATTGCCTTAAGAACTGCCCACCATGTACCTGGGACACCACTGAAACCACATAGTAGCATCCTAACAACCATCTAGAAACATCCTAACACCTAGCAACCACCTGGGACACCAGTGGAACTACCTAGCTACCACTTACCTACCCTAGCAACCACTGGAGTCACTACTGCAACCACCTAGTGAACACCTGGGACACCTGGGACACAAGTAGCATCTATCAGCACCCTATCAACCCTCTAGGATACAATAGCAACTACTTAACAACACCCTAGCAACCATCTAGGACACCATTGCAAACACTTCATATTAGCCATCTGGGATACAATGGCAAACACATAGCAGCACCCTAACTACCACCTGGGATAAAATAGCAACTGCCCAGTGACATCATAACCACAAAGCAACCACCTGCCACAATATTGTAACCACCTAGCAGCACCCTACCAACCACCTAGCACTACCGAACAAACCACCTAGCAGCACCCTACCAACCACCTAGAACCACCGAACAAACCACCTAGCAGCACCCTACCAACCACCTAGAACCACCGAACAAACCACCTAGCAGCACCCTACCAACCACCTAGCAGCAGTTATTGATTTTAGATCAGTTTGATCAGTACAGTGTTTTTTCTCAGCAGCTTCACACAAAGCCAGATTCAGAAACAGCAGACTGAGAGATCTCACACACACACACACACACACACACACACACACACACACACACACCCATCTGTGTGTGTAAGGAATTCCCAGTCCGAGTGTGAGGGCAATGATCCACTCTGACTCACTTCCTGGCAGTCAGACCCTGAGATCTGTTTGAACAGCTCTGCACCTGCAGACAGCATAATTATTACTAATCATTAATAATCATTACTAATCATTAATATTCATAAATAATCATTAATAAACCTCTTTTATGTG
The DNA here is from genome assembly GCF_030463535.1 of Salminus brasiliensis. Taxonomy (NCBI): domain Eukaryota; kingdom Metazoa; phylum Chordata; class Actinopteri; order Characiformes; family Bryconidae; genus Salminus; species Salminus brasiliensis. Next base: position 1,055,968 of record NC_132878.1, on the reverse strand, counting down.
TAGAAATATCTCCTGAGACCAACAGGAGGATGATCTCAGCTTCACTAACTGAAGGTCATATTAGTGCAGGAGTCTCTGCACAGGAGAGCAGTGCACCCCCACGCCAGAGTTCAGCCCAGGGGTCTGACTTACCCTCTGGGAGCTATGTGAGCGGTCCAGGCTGAGGGGGGGGTGATGGTTTGGGGGATGCTGGTATCAAATCTCACGCTGGTTGTGCTGAAGCTGGAATCATGTATGATCTGTTTTCCAGAACATTCCGTTCCTTTTCCCCAGTGTTTGGACCCCTGCTTGTTCTGGTCAGTGGAAACTAACAGCCCACCCGGGACAAAGCGCTTAACCCCCAACTGCTGCAGGAGTGCGGAACGCAGCTGGAGCGGGAACACAGCCAGCGGAGTGAGGGAGCAGTAAACCCAGGCCTGAGGGCTCCTTCATTCTACTGTGGTTATATAAATAACAGTAAAGCAACCTGCAATGACCAGCCATAACATTAAAACCACCTGCATCATATTAATATATCACACCACCACAACAGATCTGACCCGTCGAGGCATGGACTCCACGAGACCTCTGAAGTCCTGTAAGTTATGAGGTGGGCGGAGCCTCCATGAGCATCAATGACCCTGTCGCTGGTTCACTTGTTCTTCCTCAGAGCACATTTGGTAGGTACTGGCCACTGCATACCGGGAACACCCACAACACCTGCCTGATGTTTTTGGGATGTTCTGACCCGGTCACCTATAACATCTTGGCAGGAGCTACTGGAACCAGATCATCAAGTGTTCTTCACTTCACATGGGAGTGGTTTTAATATTATGGGTGATTGTGGTCTCCCTGCTTTTTTTCTTTTATTATTTTATATTATTCATTTATTTATATTATTATTTTATTATTGGTCAGAACCAATGAGCAGTGGAAGGCTGCTCGATACACTGTCAGCTATTCATTACAGTGACTGATGTTCACAACACAGGTATCTCAGAAGGCTGCAGTATGCAAATGAGACAAATGGCTTTGTGTTCTGGAGCAAATTACATCATCTCTATTACCCCCCATATCAAAGCCATGATCAGACCACGGTTAGGAAGCTGTGCTCTGACTGAAGTAAGACTGAACCAACCACCAAGCAGCACCCTACCAACCAGCTGGGATACAAATAGAACCACCTTGCAACACCATAGCAACCACTTGTATATAGGAAACATATTTATGTAGTTATTATATTATAGATTAAACTATAATCAACTGTTATTGATTTTAGATCAGTTTGATCAGTACAGGGTTTCTTTCAGCAGCTTCACACAAAGCCAGATTCAGTAACAGCAGACTGAGACACACACACACACACACACACACACACACAATCACAATCACACTCTGATTGAAGTAAGACTGGGTTTAATAATGCAGATGTTGTAGCTGTGGGACAGATTCTGCAGAGCTGTGGAGGACTGTTTACTTTCTGTTTAAATTAAAATGATCATTTTTTGAGATGAATTAAAACAGTGGAAGTGTCCTGAAGGGTGACCTGGCTGAGGGGCGACCTGGCTGAAGGGTGACCTGGCTGAGGGGCGACCTGGCTGAGGGGCGACCTGGCTGAGGGGCGACCTGGCTGATGGTGAGAAAGGAAGAACTGTGTGGATCCTAAATGTGGAGAAACAGTGACATCTGGTGTTCAGAGGTGGAAGCAGTGCTATCTCACTGAAAGCTCCGTCAGTCTGTATGCTCGAGTCTGCAGTCAGACCTAGCCCTAGTGAAGCTGAACAGATGAAGATGGTTTTACATATGAACTTGTGTGTTAAGTTTAGTTCTAAAATCTGATTGGCTAAGCTGTGTTTAATAATGCATATACAGACGTCTGACCGCACACGTCCATTTAATAGTGTGCTGCTTTATTAAGTTATTAAAAGCAACAGTGCCATTTAATACAATAATTATTAATGATAATAATAACAATAAAAAAATATATTATTAAATATATATAAAATAATCTATTATTGTGGTTGCACATTGCAACAGGACACCAGAGGGAGCTCTGCTAGAACACAGTGGTAAAAACAAAGGATCAGGACTGAATCAGGATTAAAACAGCTCTGATTCATTAACATATAAAGTCTGAGGCTGGATATCAATAATGATCAATTAGTAAATGATTGGTTATGATTTGTGTTACTGGATTATATTCTGCAGGCCGTGTGTGAGTGATTTCACATCACTGATAAAAACAAAGAATAATAAAAGGCTGAACGTGACGCAGTTCTATCAAAACCCTCCGTTTATTCTGTGTTATTTTACACACAACTACAAACCTCAACACACACACCCCCACACACACGCTCTGACACTCAGTTCAGCTTGTCGAAGTATTTCAGCTTTCCGGAGGGGTCAGGAATGATCTGCAGGAAGAGAGAGTGGAGAGATTAGAGGGTTAGTTTGACAGACACACACACACACACACACACACACACTATTATGAGGACTCACCGTGTCGCTGCCAGGCTTCCAGCCAGCTGGACAAACTGTTAACAAACAAACAAACAGAGAGAAATGTAATACCACTATACACTACACCTTCGCTTAAGACTATATAAATACAGTGGGGGAAAAAGTATTTAGTCAGTCACCAATTGTGCAAGTTCTCTCACTTAAAAAGATAAGAGAGGCTGTAATTGACATCATAGGTAGACTCAACTATGAGATACAAAATGAGAAAAACAATCAGAAAATCACATTGTCTGATTTTTAAAGAATTTATTTGTAAATAATGGTGGAAAATAAGTATTTGGTCAATAACAAAAGTTCGTCTCAATACTTTGTTATATATCCTTTGTTGGCAATGACAGAGGTCAAACGTTTTCTGTAAGTCTTCACAAGGTTGGCTCACACCGTTGCTGGTATGTTGGCCCATTCCTCCATGCAGATCTCCTCTAGAGCAGTGATGTTTTGGGGCTGTCGGCGGCAACACGGACTTTCAATTCCCTCCAAGGGTTTTCTATGGGGTTGAGATCTGGAGACTGGCTAGGCCACTCCAGGACCTTCTTACGAAGCCACTCCTTTGTTGCCCTGGCAGTGTGATTGGGATCATTGTCATGCTGAAAGACCCAGCCACGTTTCATCTTCAATGCCCTTGCTGATGGAAGGAGGTTTGCACTCAAAATCTCACAATACATGACCCCATTCATTATTTCATGTACACGGACCAGTCGTCCTAGCTCTTTTGCAGAGAAACAGCCCCAAAGCATGATGTTGCCACCCCCATGCTTCACAGTTGGTGTGGTGTTCTTTGGATGCAACTCAGCATTCACTCTCCTCCAATCACAGCGAGTTGTGTTTGTACCAAACAGTTCTACTTTGGTTTCATCTGACCATAAGACATTCTCCCAAAACTCTTCCAGAACATCCAAATGCTCTCTAGCAAACTTCAGACGGGCCGGATATGTACTGGCTTAAGCAGGGGAACACGTCTGGCACTGCAGGATCTGAGTCCCTGGCGGCGTAGTGTGTTACTGACGGGAGCCTTTGTAACGTTGGTCCAGCTTTCTGCAGGTCATTCACTCGGCCCCCCGTGTGGTTCTGGGATTTTTGCTCATCGTTCTTGTGATCATTTTGACCCCACGGGCTGAGATCTTGCGTGGAGCCCTGATGGAGGGAGATTAGCAGTGGTCTTGTAGGTCTCCCATTTTCTGATTATTGCTCCACAGTAGATTTCTTCACACCAAGCTGCTGCCTATTGCAGATTCAGTCTTCCAGCCTGGTGCAGGTCTACAGTTCTGTTTCTGGTGTCCTTCCACAGCTCTTTGGTCTTCACCATAGTGGAGTTTGGAGTGGGACTGTTTGAGGTTGTGGGCAGGTGTCTTTTATACTGTTAACCAGTTCAAACAGGTGCCATTAATACAGGTAATGAGTGGAGGACAGAGAAGCCTCTTAAAGAGGAAGTTACAGGTCTGTGACAGACAGAAATCTTGCTTGTTTGTAGGCGACCAAATACTTATTTTCCACCATTATTTACTAATAAATTCTTTAAAAATCAGACAATGTGATTTTCAGAATGTTTTTCTCAGTTTGTCTCTCATAGTTGAGTCTACCTATGATGTCAATTACAGACCTCTCATTTTTTTAAGTGAACTTGCACAATTGGTGACTGACTAAATACTTGTTTTCCCCCACTGTATATATTTACACAAATATGATTAGTAAATGCAACCTGTCGGTCAGTGTGGGAGAATTCATTGGTTTACCCTGACGGCCACTGGAAGCTAATGTGGCTGCTGGTCCAGTAACCTCGTTTTGCTCAGACAGTGACGAGTTTCTCTGGCTGCTCATTTCTTATTGTACTGAATTTTCCTTTTCCTTGTATGATTCCATGTATTGGTGTTTTGTTGTTTTGATGTGTAGCGTTTCATCTCCCAGTGCATCTGATACATTTCCATATTGTGTAAATTCAGGAACAATCACGGTGTGGTTGTACGAGTAATAAAATATGAGGATTATGAGGACATTTAAGGGACATCATTATTAACTATAAGTGCATAAAATATCAATACACAATCCATTAAAATATCTGTCTGGACATTCTTAAATCACATCACACAGATATAATATATAGAGACCTCTGGTGTATTTTACTGTAGTGTTTTTATATTATATGTTATAGAATATGTATATGATATATTATGCAGCAGAAATATGCTGCAGTGTGTGTGTGTGTCAGTGATTTTACTCCACATCACTCACTAACCCTTTAAAAAACACTGGACTGATTTATGAATACAGTCAAAAATCATATTAAATAAATGAGCCAACATTTAAAGCCCATTAGGGTTCTCTGCAGGCCGGGTTACAGTGGCACTATTATAATTAACTGTAAGTATGTATAAGCGTGTGTGTGTGTGTGTGTGTGTGTGTGTGTGTGTGTACCTTCTCCGTGTTTGTCTGTGTACTGGAAGGCCTGCACCAGTCTGAGTGTTTCGTCTACAGAGCGTCCGACCGGCAGGTCGTTCATAGTGATCTGACGAAGTGTTCCCTTATCATCAATGATGAACAAACCCCTGATAAACAAACAAACACAGACATAAACAAACAAACAAATCAATCAATCAATCGATCTGATTTCTAACTGTTCTGAGATCTGTTAAAACCCCTTCCCAGACTCCTCTGCATCTCCACCCTTCTTTCTGAATGCCTCAGAGAGCTCTCTGGATCTGACCATGCTGATCTTCTTCACCCCTCACTTCAACCATCAGGAGGAGACCAGACTAAACGTCAGAGGTTTAAATCAGACTCCAGACTCCTCCAGAATCATCCTCTCCAACCATGATCTGATCATCTGCAGCTGATCTTCTGCTCCTGACTCTGATTCTACACATTAGAAGGAGTGATAAATGTGGGGGGTGAACTTTCTCCTCACAGGAAAATTATATTTCTATTCATTCTGTTTAATAAATGATGATTAAAGATGTTTCTTCAGGTGTGAGAGTTCAGTCAGATCACCTCCATCTCTCAGAGAAGATCAGATGAAGATCTTCAGACCTGCAGAGCTTTAAATATGATCAGAAATGCAGAGGGTTTATGGGGTGTCCTTAGTTTTTCACATGACAATCCCTACCTGAGTGTGTGTCCCTGGTCCTCCAGGTAGACGCCATAGTCCTTGGCAATCTGGTGTGTGAGGTCAGACAGAAGGGGGATTTTCATTGGTCCGAGACCTCCCTGCTTCCTGGGAGTGTTGATCCTGATGATGACCAGAGAGCACACACACACACACACGCACACACACACACACACACACACTTACTTCTCAAAGTAGGGAAAGAGACAAGTATATATTACACAGACACACTAACTGTCCAAATGTTTATGGACACCTTTCTAATAAATGCATTCAGCTACTTTAAGCTGCACCCATTGCTGACACAGATGTGCAAATGCACACACACAGCTTGTCTAGTCCCTGTAGAGGAGAAGTACTGCCAATAGAATAGGACTCTCTGGAGCAGATCAACATCATGACCCTATTGGCTCCATGCTGCCTAATAATGCCAGGCATGGGCTAGAGGGCCACAGCATTGAAAGCAGTGGAAGAACTGTGTTCTCTGGTGGTGGGATGAGTTGGGGGTGGTGATCAATCATTACATATCATAACATTCTGACCTCACTAACATTCTTGTTGCTGAATGCAATCAAATCACAGCAAAGCTCCTCCAAAATCTAATAGCAAGCCTTCTTCCCTGGAAAGTAGACTCTTTAATACCCTAGAACTGCCTGTGTGTGTAAGTGTGTGTGTGTGTGTGGGTGGGAGGGGGGCGTGTGTATTTGTCCTCACCATGCCAGGTGTGTGAACTGCGAGTCGACGGAACAGGCCACCACGTCTGCGTTTATAGCGTGGAACTCGTGCACTCGGTCACTGAAGGCGATGATCTCAGTGGGGCACACGAACGTACTGGTAAACACAGAGGAACACTGGGTTAATCATCAATCCAGCACCAGAATCACCGAGCACGGGTTTACAGACATTCACCACAGTTCAGACGCCACGGTTACGGTTACAGTCCCCCTTACCAATTTACATATTAAAGGGGTGCTCTCAGCCGTGGCCAGTGGGACCATTCTTTACTGATCAATTCTGTAGTCCTGATACACAGGATACATTTGGCTGGTATTCTGGCTACTGACTCAGACCACAGTTTATACACAGATGAATCAAAACATTAAGACCACTCCCATGTGGTATCAGAGCTAGGATTTCAGCATAGAGAGTCCTGGCTATCCCGTCAGAGTGGAACCAATGGAGGTTCTACTGCGGCACAAGCACAGAAATCTCCACCGAGAGCCCTTCCAGCTTCAAGTACGGCTCGGCTCGACCCGCCCCGCCATCCTTTAAGATCCACGGAAGACGAGCGTCCAGACTTTTTACTGTCCTGCACCGAAGTGGAGGAACGAACTTCCCCTGGGTGTCTGAACAGCAGAGTCCAACACTCACTGTCCTCAAACCCAGACTGAAGACCCTCCTCTTCTGAGAGGACTTGGGTGAATAGCAGAGTATTATGGTCTCCATACTGACTTGTGTTTAGTAGAGTCTAAGATTAGAGGGGTCTGTGGGACTCCGATATAAACTAGCAAAAGATATTTTCTGAGTAACAGTGAAGCTCTTCTGTAATTCTCTCTGGATAACACACAGTGCTGCGCCCCCTGCTGTTTAGGCAACTGCGTAGCTGCAGACCGGTAGCTGCCCATGCAGACTCCTGTCCACTGTCTCCTCTAATGAATACACAACTGTCTAAACTGGATCTCGAAATGATAGAAGAACACGGTCCGGTCCGATTATTGGCATACATGACATTATAATGTGACTAATGAGGTCAGAATGTGACACGACAGGATATTACAGAACACACAAAGGCCAGAACGCCCCTTTATTAACTCCTACTGAGCGTCGTTCACCTTTCTGCTCCATCAGTGCTGTATTTACAAGCCAGGAACGCAGCCTGGCGCTGCACACTCACAAGTCTAGAGGGTAGAAGAAGAAGACCAAGTATTTGCCCTTGTAGTCGGACAGTTTCAGCTCCTTAAACTCTCCATTGATGACGGCTGTTCCCTCCCAGTGTGGGGCAGGCTTGGAGACTGCAACAGGACAGAAATCACACACATACAGTTCAGATAGGAAAGCTGTGCACACTTATTACACCAATATCACTGTATAGGGGAAAGTGAGAGCAGGCAGCGCAAGAGTCACTTCACTGGATTTTAACCCTTTCATGCTTGGTGTGCACACGGATGGTTGATTTGAGGCCTTTTTCTTGGTAAAGCATAGGTTAGTATCATGAACTAGCATCATGTGACTTCATCATGAAGCATATTAATGTAATATAAGGCTCAATGTTAAACTGTATAATGTTTAAAATGTTGTTTTTATGCTCCTCTGAATAAAATGTCAAACTTCTGTGATTTTTAAACTAATGCATAACCAGGGTTAATATAGACCAATGCACTCATGCCAACCCATGTGATCAATTAAGACAAGTCTAGCAATGCTATTGCACAGAAAAGGAGGAAAAGGCTCATGCAAAACACTACACAGCTGCTGTCATATAAAATACTGCACCATCCAACCTGAAAATGAGCTGTTTTACTCGCTTAATGCATAAATAAAGCACACACGTCCATTAAAGTGTTAATCTGCTGCAGCCCAAACATGACGTGGGATTAGCAGCTGTCAGGATGAGACAGGTTTGCTCTAATTTTAACAAAACGTCGCAATAAACAGAGAGAACTGCTTTCCAAAGAGTGTAGGAGTCATTAAGCACACTTTTTGGGTGGTAGAATACACGATTTTACCCCCTATTTTGCAGCCTGTGCTGATTTAACACACGCTAGCAGCTGGCTAACTACCTTAGCCTGTTTCCTATTGACACACCGCATCTATGCTAAGCTAAGCTAAGCTAAGATAGGCTGCGCTGCGCTGGCACGGACAGCTGCTGCCCGCTCAGAAGAGCAGTTAAGTGTCTAAAAACGCTAAAATCAGCACAAATGTTTGACTTTTGGTGCTTAAAGCATAGAAGCGAATGTCCTTGTGGAGTAGCGACAGTGCAGCCCGAGGAAATACAGAGGGGTTTCAAACAGCCCGCACTCTTCGCCTTGCTGAGGTGCAGCGAGTGGTCGGAGACGGGTACGCGGGAAGCCTCGCCGGGGTAGACGTGTCCTCCGGCGTAGTTGTAACACTCCCGGTCCCTCTTCCCGTCTCCAGCGTCTCCCGCTGCCGCACGCAGGAGGAGGAGCGCCGCGCAGGACACGCCGAGAAGCGCTTTGGTCAGTCGGCTGCACCGCCGGACGTCCATGCTGAGAGCTGCGAGTCACACGTCTTTCTCCGGCCGAGGAGGAGGGTCTGAAGCTGGGCGAGGGTTCGCGCACTCACCGCTGCTGGAGTTCATTCGCTGGATGGAGGGAAACTGGTGGAGAGGTGGGTCGACAGATTTAAAGAAGCAGTGTCGAAATACGACCAAATATCAACAACATAAACATAAATAATATATAATATATATAGTAAAATAAGGGATTTTTTATTTGTACATTTCATTATAGCTGATTATTGCATTTATTTTTGTTTCACTGTTGTGTTCATGCACACATTCACATTATTTAACATTAAAATCAGACGATTTTTAACACATTAACCCAAATTTAAATGTTAAACATGTGTGAATCGTGTTTGTATGAAAATGTATTCCATTGTACTTCCATTGTTTATAAAATGACGTCATTAAATATCTAATAGATATTATATATATTTCTTTGTACAGTTGAACAAAACTTGTACAATATTAATGTAATGTATCTTATAACAATCTAAACGACTTGTTTATCCTGTCGTAATCTAGATTAATTATCTAAATGAATAATTATTATAGATATAATTGATCTGCATGGTTCTAAAAGCAGGTTCTAGAGCCGAGCTCTTCTCAGAACTCTGGTAGAACAGTGTCTCAGGCATCAGGCAGCGTCTTCATCACCATTAGGTGAAGAACTTTCTGTGAGGAGCTTTTAGAGGTCCAGGGCTTCTCCTCGCCTGCCCTGTAGGTCAGCTCGGACCCTGAGTAAATGTGAATGCTGGACTTGGCCTTTAAGGGAGGAGGAGGCATGTGCGCGCTGCGGGCAGCAGGGGGCGCTGTCTCCGCTCCCGGTCTCCGGCTGAAGGCGCTGCGGGCAGCAGGGGGCGCTGTCTCCGCTCCCGGTCTCCGGCTGAAGGCGCTGCGGGCAGCAGGGGGCGCTGTCTCGGCTCCCGGTCTCCGGCTGAAGGCGCTGCGGGCAGCAGGGGGCGCTGTCTCCGCTCCCGGTCTCCGGCTGAAGGCGCTGCGGGCAGCAGGGGGCGCTGTCTCGGCTCCCGGTCTCCGGCTGAAGGCGCTGCGGGCTGTCTCCGGCTGTGTGGCGTTAGCATGAGGAAGATGCTGTCTCTGATATCCAGCGCTCTGAGGCTCAGCGCCGGCAGGACTGTACGTACCGCTCCGCTAATCCGGTTCATTGCTGTGGGTCTGGGTGTGTCTGTTTAACGGCTGGGCTTTAATCAGATCTGCGGTTCATTATGGAAGCGGGGTTCTGTTCGGCTGTCTGCTCGGGGAGACCCGGCCCGGCCCGCTTGACCTTGTGGAGACACACGCAGGGTGTTGGTGCCTTTACCCCCGGGCTGACAGCAGACACCCGGCCGCCGCTGCTGCGCACAGCGCGGCCCCCGCTCCTACACATTACCGCAGCCCAGCCGCGGAGCCGATTTTCAGTGTAAGTCCGGGGCTGGCTGGGCCAGGAGCTGCGCGGACACCCAGGCAGCTTAGCGCGGCTAACAGCTAGCAGGCTAACCCGCTAGCTACACACCCAGATGCGGGAAGCTAGCCAGCGAGCTAACCCGGTATATACACAGTCAGGATGCTAGCTAGCAGGCTAACCCAGTATAGTCAGGGTGCTAGCTAGCAGGCTAACCCAGTATAGACAGGATGCTAGCTAGCAGGCTAACCCAGTATAGTCAGGGTGCTAGCTAGCAGGCTAACCCAGTATAGTCAGGGTGCTAGCTAGCAGGCTAACCCAGTATAGTCAGGGTGCTAGCTAGCAGGCTAACCCAGTATAGTCAGGGTGCTAGCTAGCAGGCTAACCCAGTATAGTCAGGATGCTAGCTAGCAGGCTAACCCAGTATAGTCAGGATGCTAGCTAGCAGGCTAACCCAGTATAGACAGGGTGCTAGCTAGCAGGCTAACCCAGTATAGACAGGGTGCTAGCTAGCAGGCTAACCCAGTATAGTCAGGGTGCTAGCTAGCAGGCTAACCCAGTATAGTCAGGGTGCTAGCTAGCAGGCTAACCCAGTATAGTCAGGATGCTAGCTAGCAGGCTAACCCAGTATAGACAGGGTGCTAGCTAGCAGGCTAACCCAGTATAGTCAGGGTGCTAGCTAGCAGGCTAACCCAGTATAGTCAGGGTGCTAGCTAGCAGGCTAACCCAGTATAGACAGGGTGCTAGCTAGCAGGCTAACCCAGTATAGTCAGGGTGCTAGCTAGCAGGCTAACCCAGTATAGTCAGGGTGCTAGCTAGCAGGCTAACCCAGTATAGTCAGGGTGCTAGCTAGCAGGCTAACCCAGTATAGTCAGGGTGCTAGCTAGCAGGCTAACCCAGTATAGTCAGGGTGCTAGCTAGCAGGCTAACCCAGTATAGTCAGGGTGCTAGCTAGCAGGCTAACCCAGTATAGACAGGGTGCTAGCTAGCAGGCTAACCCAGTATAGACAGGGTGCTAGCTAGCAGGCTAACCCAGTATAGTCAGGGTGCTAGCTAGCAGGCTAACCCAGTATAGACAGGGTGCTAGCTAGCAGGCTAACCCAGTATAGACAGGGTGCTAGCTAGCAGGCTAACCCAGTATAGACAGGGTGCTAGCTAGCAGGCTAACCCAGTATAGACAGGGTGCTAGCTAGCAGGCTAACCCAGTATAGTCAGGATGCTAGCTAGCAGGCTAACCCAGTATAGTCAGGGTGCTAGCTAGCAGGCTAACCCGGTATAGACAGGGTGCTAGCTAGCAGGCTAACCCGGTATAGTCAGGATGCTAGCTAGCAGGCTAACCCAGTATAGTCAGGGTGCTAGCTAGCAGGCTAACCCGGTATAGACAGGGTGCTAGCTAGCAGGCTAACCCGGTATAGTCAGGATGCTAGCTAGCAGGCTAACCCGGTATAGTCAGGGTGCTAGCTAGCAGGCTAACCCGGTATAGTCAGGGTGCTAGCTAGCAGGCTAACCCAGTATAGTCAGGGTGCTAGCTAGCAGGCTAACCCAGTATAGTCAGGGTGCTAGCTAGCAGGCTAACCCAGTATAGACAGGGTGCTAGCTAGCAGGCTAACCCAGTATAGTCAGGGTGCTAGCTAGCAGGCTAACCCAGTATAGTCAGGGTGCTAGCTAGCAGGCTAACCCAGTATAGACAGGGTGCTAGCTAGCAGGCTAACCCAGTATAGACAGGGTGCTAGCTAGCAGGCTAACCCAGTATAGTCAGGGTGCTAGCTAGCAGGCTAACCCAGTATAGACAGGGTGCTAGCTAGCAGGCTAACCCAGTATAGACAGGGTGCTAGCTAGCAGGCTAACCCAGTATAGACAGGGTGCTAGCTAGCAGGCTAACCCAGTATAGTCAGGATGCTAGCTAGCAGGCTAACCCAGTATAGTCAGGGTGCTAGCTAGCAGGCTAACCCAGTATAGACAGGGTGCTAGCTAGCAGGCTAACCCAGTATAGTCAGGATGCTAGCTAGCAGGCTAACCCAGTATAGTCAGGGTGCTAGCTAGCAGGCTAACCCGGAATAGACAGGGTGCTAGCTAGCAGGCTAACCCGGTATAGTCAGGATGCTAGCTAGCAGGCTAACCCAGTATAGTCAGGATGCTAGCTAGCAGGCTAACCCGGTATAGTCAGGGTGCTAGCTAGCAGGCTAACCCGGTATAGTCAGGGTGCTAGCTAGCAGGCTAACCCGGTATAGTCAGGGTGCTAGCTAGCAGGCTAACCCGGTATAGTCAGGGTGCTAGCTAGCAGGCTAACCCGGTATAGTCAGGGTGCTAGCTAGCAGGCTAACCCGGTATAGTCAGGATGCTAGCTAGCAGGCTAACCCAGTATAGTCAGGGTGCTAGCTAGCAGGCTAACCCGGAATAGACAGGGTGCTAGCTAGCAGGCTAACCCGGTATAGTCAGGATGCTAGCTAGCAGGCTAACCCAGTATAGTCAGGATGCTAGCTAGCAGGCTAACCCAGTATAGTCAGGATGCTAGCTAGCAGGCTAACCCAGTATAGTCAGGGTGCTAGCTAGCAGGCTAACCCAGTATAGACAGGGTGCTAGCTAGCAGGCTAACCCAGTATAGTCAGGATGCTAGCTAGCAGGCTAACCCAGTATAGTCAGGGTGCTAGCTAGCAGGCTAACCCGGAATAGACAGGGTGCTAGCTAGCAGGCTAACCCGGTATAGTCAGGATGCTAGCTAGCAGGCTAACCCAGTATAGTCAGGATGCTAGCTAGCAGGCTAACCCGGTATAGTCAGGGTGCTAGCTAGCAGGCTAACCCGGTATAGTCAGGGTGCTAGCTAGCAGGCTAACCCGGTATAGTCAGGGTGCTAGCTAGCAGGCTAACCCGGTATAGTCAGGGTGCTAGCTAGCAGGCTAACCCGGTATAGTCAGGGTGCTAGCTAGCAGGCTAACCCGGTATAGTCAGGATGCTAGCTAGCAGGCTAACCCAGTATAGTCAGGGTGCTAGCTAGCAGGCTAACCCGGAATAGACAGGGTGCTAGCTAGCAGGCTAACCCGGTATAGTCAGGATGCTAGCTAGCAGGCTAACCCGGTATAGTCAGGATGCTAGCTAGCAGGCTAACCCAGTATAGTCAGGGTGCTAGCTAGCAGGCTAACCCGGTATAGTCAGGGTGCTAGCTAGCAGGCTAACCCGGTATAGTCAGGGTGCTAGCTAGCAGGCTAACCCGGTATAGTCAGGGTGCTAGCTAGCAGGCTAACCCGGTATAGTCAGGGTGCTAGCTAGCAGGCTAACCCGGTATAGTCAGGGTGCTAGCTAGCAGGCTAACCCGGTATAGTCAGGGTGCTAGCTAGCAGGCTAACCCAGTATAGTCAGGGTGCTAGCTAGCAGGCTAACCCGGTATAGTCAGGGTGCTAGCTAGCAGGCTAACCCGGTATAGTCAGGGTGCTAGCTAGCAGGCTAACCCGGTATAGTCAGGGTGCTAGCTAGCAGGCTAACCCGGTATAGTCAGGGTGCTAGCTAGCAGGCTAACCCAGTATAGACAGGATGCTAGCTAGCAGGCTAACCCGGTATAGTCAGGGTGCTAGCTAGCAGGCTAACCCGGTATAGTCAGGGTGCTAGCTAGCAGGCTAACCCGGTATAGTCAGGGTGCTAGCTAGCAGGCTAACCCGGTATAGTCAGGGTGCTAGAGTGAGTGTGTGTCGGTAGCTGAGTGTGTGCACCTGTTCACCTGGTCGGGGATGTCCAGGTGAAGGTGACCTCGGAGCACCTGCTCACCTGAGCTGCTGGACCATGCTAACCATGCTAACAGCGGTTCTGCCTGCTGTTAAAGAGCCCATAGCCGCTGTTTCAGCCTAAACACCCTGTCTCGCTAAGACTGGTGTATGTAAATGAGCTCGGTTCTGATTGGCTGCGCTCACAAACACACCATAAGCTGAAACACTAATTTCAGCAAGAATAGGCAGGTATATGCAAATGAGTTGGGTATTTGTGATGTCACAAAGCAGGCTGTTTAATTTCCATATAAGGACCAAATTAGATGTAATTCCCCTCTCTCTGTCTCTCTCTCTCTCTCTCTCTCTCTCTGTGTCTCTCTCTGTCTCTCTCTCTCTCTCTCTCTCTCTTTGTCTCTCTCTGTCTCTCTCTCTGTCTCTCTCTCTCTCTGTCTCTCTCTCTGTCTCTCTCTCTCTCTCTCTCTGTCTCTCTCTGTCTCTCTCTCTCTGTCTCTCTCTGGGCGGTCGGTAAGGGAGCTGAACTGGTTAATGAGGTAAGAGACGGTAGTTCGGCTGGTTTTGGCGTTTGAGTCTGTGAGGTCACTTTGATCTTTCATCGCTTTTTCTTTTCTGTTTGCTTCAGTCTCCACCAATCAGGTGACCTCAGTCCAGATTTATGTCTTGTGATTATTAAATTTAATGTAATTATTTTGTTGTTTTTCCCAGAATGGGTGTGGCCTAATGGCTGTAGACAGAATGGGTGTGGCCTAATGGCTGTAGACAGAATGGGTGTGGCCTAATGGCTGTAGGCTGAGTGGGCGTGGCCTAACTGCTATAGGCTGAAAAGAGAAGCTAGGCTGCTGGAGGCTAAGTGGGCGGGGCTTGGCGGCTGTAGACTGTGACATCACAGACGCTGATTGTGTGGTGGGTGTGACTGGAGAGAATGCAGTAAGGGGGGGTTGGTAGGATTCGGGGGTCTGGGCTCATTAGTGATCTGGAGGGGGGGGCAAGTCCTTGGATTGGTTGGTGTAGCTAATTGAGGTAAGTTGAGTTGCTTGGTGTAGCTAATGTGAATAATCAGGTGATCTCTCCAGCTCGTCACAGTTTATCTAAATGTTTTCTGCAGCCGTTGATCGGATTGGCTCGTGTAGGGGCGCTCCGATCTTCCCCGATTTTCTGTTCTGATACGATACATAGATTTATTATATCGGCTGATTTCCGATACCACTGAATTAATAACCAGTACAAACCAAACATCTGTAACAAATGAATCCAGATATAAAAACTGAATTTCTGATTATTTCTCTCTAAAATTAATAAGTGCTGGACTTTTATTCTGAAATTTGAAATCTGATACAGGTGCAAGTCTCCAACCGAGCAGTTCAGCTCAGCGGCCAATCGCACCTTTCATGCAGTCGGTGGCGGCCAATCACTTTCATGCATCACAAATAATCCCGTAGTTTGATGCTGTTCACAGTTCGTAGCGTTAGGTTGCTCGGTTAATCGTGAGTAGTCTAGAGCTCACGGGTTCTTGTTCCAGTGGAGGTTCTTGAGGGGAACCGGAGCTCCGCTCTGCTGCTGTTGTTTTTTTGTTTTTTTTTAGCAAATTAAAAACGCTTTCAGACCAAAGCGGTGATCTCTCTCTCTCTTCCGCAGTCGTCGGTTCGCCGAGCCATCCTGCAGCTCCTAGCAGTGCAGGGCGAATACGCAGACATGACCATTGACCCTGACCCACCACCGCCCTCTAAAACACACCCCGCACTCCTCTCAGACACACAGGCGGTCAGCAGCGGTCCTCCGTCAGAGACACTAGCACCTTCGCTGACTGTAGATCTGGCTGCAGTGGATACACTACATCATAAAGTGAAGTCCATAAGGTCAGAACGCTGTTATACAGAGGACTCTGTGGGCACAGATCTACCAGCTTCATCAGATGCATTAAGATGCCGTCCACTAGGGGGCGCTGTAGCTGCCGTAGTTAAACGGAGTTCTGTGGAAGAGTCGGCTATAACGGTACCGTCGGTTAGCAGTGCTGTTATGGAAGTGTCTTTGCCTGTAGAGGGCGCTGCAGATGCTTTAGTTAGCCAGAAATCACTGGACACAACTTCCCAAACCCTCGACCCAACCTCGGCTGAGCTGACCCCTCCACTGGCCACCAGTCTGACGGTTGGGAGCTGCCGGGACGCTGGTTTAACGCAGTGTCCAGAGAGCATCCATAGCCAGGCTGGACCAGCTGCCGTTCCAGAGCCACAGCCTGCTGTGAGTAACGGCAGCCTCTCTCTCTCTCGCGCTCTGTGTAGAAGGTCTGGCTGATGGTGGAGCTGCAGTGATTTGTAGACAAAGACGATCAGTCGTTAACGCCGTTAATTATGGATCAAACGTAGCGCTTCATTTACAATAGAATCTTCACCATCCCCATCTATCCCCAACCATCCCCATCTATCCCCAACCATCCCCATCTATACCCATCATCCCCATCTATACCCACCATCCCCATCTATACCCATCTATACCCATCATCCCCATCTATACCCACCATCCCCATCTATACCCACCATCCCCATCTACACCCACCATCCCCATCTACACCCACCATCCCCATCTACACCCACCATCCCCATCTACACCCACCATCCCCATCTATACCCATCTATACCCACCATCCCCATCTATACCCACCATCCCCATCTATACCCACCATCCCCATCTACACCCACCATCCCCATCTACACCCACCATCCCCACCATCCCCATCTATACCCATCATCCCCATCTATACCCATCATCCCCATCTATACCCACCATCCCCATCTATACCCACCAATACCCACCATCCCCATCTATACCCACCATCCCCATCTATACCCACCATCCCCAGTCATTGTGTAGATCAGCTTTGTTGGCTCCTCATTGCAGCTCTACTCTCCGTTCTCCTCTCAACCCGTCTTACTGACCGAAGCATGGCCTACCCTTTGTTTCATGGCCCACCCTTATCTTTTCCCAGAATGCCTGGCTGTGCTGACTCTGACTGCTTGCCGTTTCTCAGCGTGTCTCTGTAGACGTTTCTCTGTGAAGGATCCTTCAGCAAAAAAAACGAACTGATGTCCTTCACAATGTGGATGTGATGGTACACACACCTGCTCTGTGTGTGTGTGGTGGTGTGGTGGTGTGGTGGTTAGGTAGTTGGTGCTTGCTGTAGAGGATGGAGGAGTAGGTGTGTAGATAATTAGACCCGGTTCAAACTCCTTTCCTAAAGCCCAGCTTTAAACCAGCTGCCCTCAGAACTGCCCATCTCCTTTCAGTTTCAGTGCTGACTGTGTGTGTTTGTGTTTACTGTGTTGTTTATGGCGTCTGTGTTGAAACTGTGTAGGAACCTTAGATGTGATAAATATACTTATTATTATTATTATTATTATTATTATTATTATTATTGTTGCATGTTCCCTGCTCATGGTCTGTGTTCTCCTGGTTTTGCAGGGCAGTAGGGTGGTGGTGTCGGCGAGAACGTACGCGGACTTCACCCCTCAGGCCACTTTCGACATTAAGGTGAGAGTTTAACTACGAGAGCACAGGTTGTGACCGTGTCTGTTCGCTGTCCTTATGTAATATCTTATATGAATAATGTGTATCTGTTTACATCTTTAATAATGAAGGTAAATAAATACAGAAATATCCACTAATACAAACTCACCAACTCTGCTACAAATAATCAGAGTTTAAAAACACACAAACTCAACCAATAAGATTTACAGATACAGCCAGTCGTTGCAGTAGTTTAGGGACAGTCTGCAAATTAATTATTATTTATAATCTCATAATAATTGGATACTGAGGCCTACTACAATCCAGCAGCGCTCTTTGTCTAATAATTCCAGCAGTTCTTCAGAATGTGTGTTTGTTAAATGATTCATTGGAATCTGGATCTCTGTACAGTGGAGGTGAAGGGAAGCAGGCGTCGGTCACCATGACTGAGACACAGATACAGCCCATAATTTACCTCCTATCCAAACCCACCAGTGCAGCTACACGAGTCTCCTGAGTTTTATATGGAGTGATGATGATGATGATGATGAAGGTAAAATAGTGAATAGAGAATCTCCACTAATCCAGTTCTCTTTAGGGACTACTTTCTGTAGCCGCACTACACCCTGCAGCATGTATCCCTCCACCATTTTAATGATCTGGTTCTAAAAGCAGGTTCTAGAGCTGAACTCTTCTCAGAACTCTGGTAGAACCGTGTCTCAGGCATCAGGCAGCGTCTTCATCACCATTAGGTGAAGAACTTTCTGTGAGGAGCTTTTAGTAGAGCTTCAGACGTCTGCTTCCCTTCACCTCCACTGTAGAACCACAGCTCTGCCTGGGGGAGCTTATCTAGAACCTCCACTGTAGAACTCCAGCTCTGACTGGGGAAGCTTATCTAGAACCTCCACTGTAGAATTATTAGGGGGAGGTTATCTAGAACCGAGTGTTCCACACCAAACTCTCCTCTTTAGTGTCTAGTCGGAGTGTCTGTTGGTCAGCGCTGGTGTTTAACGTGCTTTGTTTCTTCTGGTCCTCAGAAATGTGACCTTCATAAGCTGGAGGACGGCCCCCCGGTGCAGGCGGTCCTGACGCGGGAGGAGGGGCTCCAGTATTACCGCACCATGCAGATCATGAGACGCATGGAGCTGAAGGCAGATCAGCTCTACAAACAGAAAATCATCAGAGGGTTCTGTCACCTGTATGACGGACAGGTGAGGACACGCCCACCTTGTGTTTTCTCTTCCTTTGTTAAATAATTTGACCAGAGGAGGAATTTCACACAGCAGGATTTCTGTTAGCCGGATGACTTGAGCCTAAAGTTCAGGACTGTCCAAAAGGACAGCGCTATGGACCTAAGTTTATACCATGTGTGTAAATAAATATTAAAATATACTAAATTATTAAAAACAGCCCAATTTAGAGTAATAGTATTTGTGATTTTACTTATCATGCATTTCTGTATATTCTCCTATTAAGTTAATGTAGCCACGCCCATTCAGCCTCCAGCAGTCTAGCCCCGCCCACTCAGCTGCCAGCTGATTTCAGGTGAAGTATGTAAGATACGTCAGCGCTGTGTTTCCTGTGTTTCATCAGGAAGCGTGTGCCGTGGGTATCGAAGCTGGCATTAATCTGACCGATCATCTGATCACAGCGTACAGAGCGCACGGATACACCCTGACCAGAGGGGGCACTGTCCGGGAGATCATGGCTGAGCTCACAGGTAAAATCACGAGCACACACACACACACACGTGATGCAGAACTGATACAGCATTAGCATCTAGGAGATCTAGATCCAGGTTCTAGATAACAGTGAATCGTACAGTGTGTTAACACACTGTGTGTGGGTGGGTGTGTGTGTGTGTGTGCCGTCAGGTCGTCGCGGTGGCATCGCTAAGGGAAAGGGGGGCTCCATGCACATGTACACCAAAAACTTCTACGGAGGAAACGGAATCGTGGGAGCTCAGGTGAGTCAGAGAACCGCAGATGAACTGCTCCTCCTCCTTTCGTCCATCCTTTAGTTCTGATCTGAGAACTACATTTCCCAGGTGCCTCTTGGAGCAGGTGTGGCGCTGGCATGCAAGTACCAGGGCAAAAACGAGCTGTGTGTATGTCTCTACGGTGACGGAGCAGCCAATCAGGTGAGCCCCTGTAGATCACTGTGGTGTGTTTATATGGTGTGATGACTGCTGTTAGACTGAACAAGGCAAACAGCACATAACTGCTTTTATTTATTTATTTGTTTGTTTGTTTAACATTTGTTTATGGTTCTCATCTTCTGAATAACTGTTGTTTTAGTACCGAGGCAGATAAAGCTCATGGCTTTACAGCAGCAGTTATCCATCATGAGTGCTGTAACTTCCTATAAAGGTTAAATTATTCATCTGTAGGATGTCAGGGTTGGCTGATATCATGTTCGTTACGATCCGTTAATATTAGGTTGAATCGTTAATTGATTATTGTGGTTGGTGATGTATTTTTATTTATTTGTGTGTGTGTGTGTGTGTGTGTGAGCAGGGTCAGATATTTGAGACCTATAACATGGCGTCTCTGTGGAAGCTGCCGTGTATCTTCATCTGTGAGAATAATAAATATGGGATGGGCACGTCTGTGGAGAGAGCAGCCGCCAGCACTGACTACTATAAACGAGGAGACTTTATACCTGGACTGAGGGTAAAACACACACACAGGCTTATAAACTCTCAATGCACAAGATAAGGCGACAGAATGGACAAAAGTATTGGGACACCTCCACCTTTCACCTAGAGGGTCTATTTTACGACATCCCGTTCTAAACCCCTAGGCTGTATTAATATGGAGCCGGTCCCCCTCTGCTCTCAGCTCTACCAGCAGCAGCAGGTCTGGAGCTCTGCTGCAGTTACTGAGTCAGTTGGAGGCTTTTCTGCACTCTGCTCTGAGCTCAGCACTCTGCCCTGACCCCGCTCTGTAACTTTACGTGGTCTGACAGACACTCGGTGGCTGAGCTGCTCTCTGTGAGCTGTTCCTCCTAAACTCTTCCACTGTTCAATAATAACACCACTCACAGCTGATGGAGGAAGATCTAGGAGGGAGGAGATTTCACCAGCTGACTTGTTGTTGTTGGTGCAGCGGTGTCTCCTATTACATACAGAACCACGCTGGAGTTCAGTGAGCTCTTTAGGCCTGTTTATACACCTGTGGTGCAATGGGACTGAATCAGACACCTGAACTCAATGATTAAGAGGGATGTCCCAAAACGTTTGTCCATCTAGTGTATTTTCTAGGCTGTTCATGAGTAGGCTGATGACTTTTAATGCTGATAAATGACCGTTTAGCTGTTCCAAATCTGTCTAGTGCGCCCCCTAGACAGTTCAGTTGATTATCATAAAGAGGCTTGTTTCTCTATTGTGTAGCGATGGGTGGCGACCTGCTAAATGCGGTTGCCGTGGTGATGTATAAAGCAGAAAAGCCTCTGATTGGCTGCTTTCTACCCTGCCCACTCCTCACTTAGCTCTGCCTCTAAATGCTTATTATGCTCCGCAGATTTGAGATTTGAGATTTTAGGGTCTTGCTGATGCTGGGGGCGGAGCTATTCTTTAATTATAGATTAAATTCTAGATTCTAGATAACATTTGAACATTCTTAAAATGAAGAGATTCCAGACAGTAGAAGTGTGTGTGTGTGTGTGTGTGTGTGTGTGTGTGTGTGTGTGTGTGTGTGTGTGTTTTCTCAGGTGGACGGTATGGATATCCTGTGTGTGAGAGAGGCCACCAAGTTTGCTGCAGAGCACTGCAGATCCGGAAAGGTAACCTGAAAGCAAGCCTACTAACAAAACACCCCCCCCCCCCCCCCCGATTTGACTGAGGAGCCGAGCTGCGTGTGGAACCAGTGTGAGGTATTTGATGATGCAACATTAACCTTTGTACTGCATTACTTGCAGGGCCCGATTCTCATGGAGCTCCAGACCTATCGTTACCATGGACACAGCATGAGTGACCCTGGCGTCAGGTGAGCATCACCACCGCTGATTGTGTTCATGGCTGTCAAATGTAAACACCCAGATCTGTTTTAATGAACCCAACCCATTTAATGTGGGATATGAGCTCTTATAACCTTCATTTCTACTCCTTATAAACATATGACCATATACTACTATCTACTATAGTCTAGTACAACAACTGTACCCCACTGTGTTTCTGTAGCTACCGCACACGTGAGGAGATCCAGGAGGTGCGCAGTAAGAGTGACCCCATCTCCATGCTGAAGGACCGCATGCTCAACAACAACATGGCCAGCGTGGAGGAGCTGAAGGTGGGAGCACACGAGCAGCAGGGTTACTCCAGATTTAGCCGAATATCAGTGAATATTGGATTATCTGTGCATTTTTTTCCCTCCCAACTGTTGTACGAAATTTGTTCCGGGGTGGGCTTGTATACAGCTTTTTGATTGGACGGTTTTTATAGAATTATCCCATTGGATTAAGTAGGGTGCAGAAGCTTGTGCACCCTTATGTCACAACGATAGAAATACACTAGTAGCGTCCAAACAACCACATGGGGTATGATAACTTACACTTGAGACGCCTTAGCAACCTCTGGAAACACTGTAGCACCACCTGGAACACTTCGATAACCCTCTGATATACCCTAGGACGATATTACTAATGTAAATCATGTAAAATAATAATAATAATAATAATAATAATAGCAGCAGCAGCACTTAGAAGATGACCAGTTCAAGAAGAGTCCATGTAAACTTAAGTGTAGTCTGTAATGGAGGGTGAGCAACTAGTCTGAGGCAGGGAACAGGAGAGCCACACGGTCCAGCTTCCATCAGTCAGCAGTCATTAATTCTGAGAAGGTAGAGAGCCAGAAGGTAACACAGACACGGGAGCACCCTGAAACACTAGCATCCATCTGCTCCACCGTCCACCAGTGTCTGAGTGATCGCGTGTAAGCAGCGAGACGACAGTTCCAGCATCTCAGTGTACTACAATTCCCTGGGTCCTCGAACCCTGGACCTGCAGCCCTTATCTAAGAAACATTAATTACCAAAAGCTGAACTAAACAGATGAGTTTCAGCTTAGATTTAAAGATTGAGACTGTGTCTGAGTCCCGAACATTATCTGGAAGGTTATTCCAGAGTTGGGGGGCTTTATAAGAAAAGGCTCTTCCCCCTGCTGAGGGTTTCTGTATTTTGGGAACGAGTAAGAAGCAGCTTCCTGATGATGGTTCATAATCAGGAATAAGATCTCGGAGGAGATCAGGAGCCATCAGCTAGTTCTAGTTCTGAACAGTGGTGTATAAAAGTGTACGTGGTGTTGGGCCGTATGTTCCAAGTCTTAACACTAATTTGTGTGTGTGTGTGTGTGTGTGTGTGTCCCTGCAGGAGATAGACGTTGAGGTGAGGAAGGAGATTGAAGATGCTGCTCAGTTTGCCACCACTGACCCAGAGCCCCCCCTAGAGGATCTCTGTAATCACATCTTCTCCAACGAGCCGCCCATCGAGGTGCGGGGAACAAACCCCTGGGCTAAGCTCAAGTCCGTCAGCTAAAGTCCTGAAAATACACCCCTATAGATGCCCCTCCTATACCCCCCCCCCCCCAAAAGAACCTCCAAAACCCCCCTATGGACTTTCTTTTCTCCTCAGCTTTAATGGAATGCTTCTTCTAAAATGCTGGTATGAAGATTGCTGCTGATTAGAGCCGCACAGTGATGCACTGTGGGGGAGACGCAGCTGCAGATTGTCTCAAAGCCCCCATGGACTCTCACCTCAAACATCTGAGGTTGATGATGAACCAAGGTGTGACCGGTTACTGACTCCTCTGCAGCTTCTGCAGTGGTTGTATTGTAAAGGCAGGCCTGTTCAGAAAGCATAGAAACTGGCAGCTAGCAGTTAGCCATGTTAGCATTTTTGAACAGAAGTATTCCATTACACACAAATGGCCACATGATGCTATCCACACGACTGTCCGACGGGTCAATCAAAGGCTATAGTTTGAGTCCCAGACCTGCCCTTCATCCCCACAGGGAAACACCGCCTCCTTCTTCATGCCTTTCACCAAGTGTTCTTCACAAACGAGCTTCAGTTCTGTCCCTCGACGTCTCTTCACTTCACTAATGACTTCTGTACAGTTACCCTCTCCATGCTCCTCCACAGTCCAGACATTAACCCCTAATGAGAGACTGTAGCTCCGCCTCCTCAGTGTATATCACAATACCTACATTTAGAGCGTTATTAATATTGTTTTAAACAAGATTATATTAGTAACATCTAAATGTAGGTATTGTGATATACACTGAGGAGGCGGAGCTACAGTCTCTCATTAGGGTGAATATTAATAATGCTCTAAATGTACGTATTGTGATATACACTGAGGAGGCGGAGCTACAGTCTCATTAGGGTGAATATTAATAACATATCAAACTGTATAACAGTAGCTGTGGAAGCACACATTGGTGGGTGGAGCTTGGAGAGGGTGATTATTTTGTTTTGCATTAATATGAGCATAAACTTTAGTCCTATACCCCTTTAACAATACACACACACCCCCATATGTGTACCTCACACTATGCATGGGGTGTGTTTATGATGGATTGATTGGTTTGATTGGCTGTAAACCTCTCTGTGGGCGGGAACAGATGTGTATAAGGAGTGGTTTATTATTTTATTTAAATATTTAAATATAAAGGGATGATAATTGTTATTTTGCCAAATAATGTGTGCCTGCTGGAGGAACTATGTTACTGCGTTTATATATTAACTAAATAGTAAATATGGGATTCAAATACTTTTCAAGCGCACAGAATTGTGGGAAGTGTAGTTTTAGTAGAACTGTATGCGGTTCCTTTCCCCCTCAGTTTTTCTTTCCTGAGTCTGTTACTCTTGTTTAAATTGGGGTTCACATCAACGCTTCTGTTGACTGCTTCTGTCTCAGAATCCTTCACCCTAACACTTTGCCAACTCTTCAGACTCCTCGTTGGAGGTGATGTGGTGTAAGATTGCTGGCAGTAGGGGGTCCGACATATGACCCACATGGTGGTCTTTATACAGTACAATAAAACCGGTGATTGATGACCCTGTGTGTCCTGCTCTTATTCACCTGCATTCACCTGTCTCTACTGTAATATCAGTTAGAGCCTGCTGAGTTATATACAGCCCTGTCCACCAGTAAAGACACCATATCAGCCAGTAGCTGTTGTTATATAGTTTTACAGGTAGACACTAAGTGACCACTGACTATGTTTATTTGAGTTTATTCTAATATTATATAGAGTTAATTACAGGTAGACACTCTCACTGACCACTGACTTTATGTTTATTTGGGTTTATTCTAATGTTATATAGAGTTAATTACAGGTAGACACTCTCACTGACCACTGACTGTTTATTTGGGTTTATTTTAATATTATATAGAGTTAATTACAGGTAGACACTCTCACTGACCGCTGACTTTATGTTTATTTGGGTTTATTCTAATGTTATATAGAGTCCATTACAGGTAGACACTCTCACTGACCCCTGACTTTGTTTTTTTGGGTTTATTCTAATGTTATATAGAGTTAATTACAGGTAGACACTCTCACTGACCACTGACTTTGTGTTTATTGGGGTTTATTCTAATGTTATATAGAGTTAATTACAGGTAGACGCTCTCACTGACCACTGACTTTGTTTATTTGGGTTTATTCTAATGTTATATAGAGTTAATTACATGTAGACACTCTGGCTATGTTTATTTGAGTTTATTCTAATGTTATATAGAGTTAATTACAGGTAGACGCTCTCGCTGACCACTGACTTTATGTTTATTTGGGTTTATACTAATGTTATATAGAGTTAATTACATGTAGACGCTCTCACTGACCACTGACTTTGTGTTTATTGGGGTTTATTCTAATGTTATATAGAGTTAATTACAGGTAGACACTCTCACTGACCACTGACTTTGTGTTTATTTGGGTTTATTCTAATGTTATATAGAGTTAATTACAGGTAGACACTCTCGCTGACCACTGATTTTGTGTTTATTGGGGTTTATTCTAATATTATATAGAGTTAATTACAGGTAGACACTCTCACTGACCACTGATTTTGTGTTTATTGGGGTTTATTCTAATACTATATAGAGTTAATTACAGGTAGACGCTCTCACTGACCACTGACTATGTTTATTTGGGTTTATTCTAATGTTATATAGAGTTAATTACATGTAGACACTCTGGCTATGTTTATTTGAGTTTATTCTAATGTTATATAGAGTTAATTACAGGTAGACGCTCTCGCTGACCACTGACTTTGTGTTTATGCGGGTTTATTCTAATGTTATATAGAGTTAATTACAGGTAGACACTCTCACTGACCACTGACTTTGTGTTTATTTGGGTTTATTCTAATATTATATAGAGTTAATTACAGGTAGACACTCTCACTGACCACTGATTTTGTGTTTATTGGGGTTTATTCTAATATTATATAGAGTTAATTACAGGTAGACACTCTCACTGACCACTGACTTTATGTTTATTTGGGTTTATTCTAATGTTATATAGAGTTAATTATAGGTAGACACTCTCACTGACCACTGGCTTTATGTTTATGTGGGTTTATTCTAATGTTATATAGAGTTAATTACAGGTAGACACTCTCACTGACCGCTGACTTTATGTTTATTTGGGTTTATTTTAATGTTATACAGAGTTAATTACAGGTAGACGCTCTCACTGACCACTGACTATGTTTATTTGGGTTTATTCTAATATTATATAGAGTTAATTACAGGTAGACACTCTCACTGACCACTGACTTTATGTTTATTTGGGTTTATTCTAATATTATATAGAGTTAATTACAGGTAGACACTCTCACTGACCGCTGACTTTATGTTTATTTGGGTTTATTCTAATGTTATATAGAGTCCATTACAGGTAGACACTCTCACTGACCCCTGACTTTGTTTTTTTGGGTTTATTCTAATGTTATATAGAGTTAATTACATGTAGACACTTTCACTGACCACTGACTTTGTGTTTATTGGGGTTTATTCTAATGTTATATAGAGTTAATTACAGGTAGACGCTCTCACTGACCACTGACTTTATGTTTATTTGGGTTTATTCTAATGTTATATAGAGTTAATTACATGTAGACACTCTGGCTATGTTTATTTGAGTTTATTCTAATGTTATATAGAGTTAATTACAGGTAGACACTCTCACTGACCGCTGACTTTATGTTTATTTGGGTTTATTCTAATGTTATATAGAGTTAATTACAGGTAGACACTCTCACTGACCACTGACTTTATGTTTATTTGGGTTTATTCTAATGTTATATAGAGTTAATTACAGGTAGACACTCTCACTGACCACTGACTTTATGTTTATTTGGGTTTATTCTAATGTTATATAGAGTTAATTACAGGTAGACACTCTCACTGACCGCTGACTTTATGTTTATTTGGGTTTATTCTAATGTTATATAGAGTTAATTACAGGTAGACACTCTCACTGACCGCTGACTTTATGTTTATTTGGGTTTATTCTAATGTTATATAGAGTTAATTACAGGTAGACACTCTCACTGACCGCTGACTTTATGTTTATTTGGGTTTATTCTAATGTTATATAGAGTTAATTACAGGTAGACACTCTCACTGACCACTGACTTTATGTTTATTTGGGTTTATTCTAATGTTATATAGAGTTAATTACAGGTAGACACTCTCACTGACCACTGACTTTATGTTTATTTGGGTTTATTCTAATGTTATATAGAGTTAATTACAGGTATATATTTATTCAGTGTTGTAATTTTGTTCGCTCTGATGTACAGCCACTTCTTAC
Organism: Salminus brasiliensis; assembly: GCF_030463535.1. Classification (NCBI taxonomy): domain Eukaryota; kingdom Metazoa; phylum Chordata; class Actinopteri; order Characiformes; family Bryconidae; genus Salminus; species Salminus brasiliensis. Next base: position 1,028,683 of record NC_132878.1, on the reverse strand, counting down.
CTGAGCTTTAGAGAGCATAGGCGACTGACCAATCACGGCACAGCATTCCACTTTTCACTGACGTAGAACGCTGCCCTATTCTTTTTTTTTCTACCCGTTTAACGACAAGCCCCGCCCGTCCTGCGCTCTGATTGGCTGGTTGTTTATATCGCGAGCAGACTTCTACTCTGAATGTTTTAGTCTAAAGACCTTAGTCTAAGGTTTTAGAGGTTTTAGACTTTTACTTTTACTCTAAACGTTTTAGTCTGAAGAACTTAGTCTGAGGTTTTAGTCTAAAGAACTTAGTGTAAGGTTTTAGACTTCTACTCTAAATGTTTTAGTCTAAAGAACTTAGTCTGAGGTTGTAGTCTAAAGAACTTAGTCTGAGGTTTTAGACCTCTACTCTGAATGTTTTAGTCTAAAGAACTTAGTCTGAGGTTTTAGTCTAAAGAACTTAGTGTAAGGTTTTAGATTTCTACTCTAAATGTTTTAGTCTAAAACACCTAGTCTGAGGTTTTAGACTTCTACTCTGAATGTTTTAGTCTAAAACACTTAGTCTGAGGTTTTAGACTTCTACTCTGAATGTTTTAGTCTAAAACACTTAGTCTGAGGTTTTAGACTTCTACTCTGAATGTTTTAGTCTAAAATACTCAGTCTGAGGTTTTAGATTTCTACTCTAAATGTTTTAGTCTAAAACACCTAGTCTGAGGTTTTAGACTTCTACTCTGAATGTTTTAGTCCAAAACACTTAGTCTGAGGTTGTAGTCTAAAGAACTTAGTCTAAGGTTGTAGACTTCCACTCTGAATGTTTTAGTCTAAAGAACTTCGTCTGAGGTTGTAGTCTAAAGAACTTAGTCTGAGGTTTTAGACTTCTACTCTGAATGTTTTAGTCTAAAGAACTTAGTCTGAGGTTTTAGACTTCTACTCTGAATGTTTTAGTCTAAAACACTTAGTCTGAGGTTTTAGACTTCTACTCTGAATGCTTTAAACTAAAACACTTAGTCTGAGGTTTTAGACTTCTACTCTGAATGTTTTAGTTTAAAGAACTTAGTCTGAGGTTTTAGTCTAAAGAACTTAGTCTGAGGTTTTAGACTTCTACTCTGAATGTTTTAGTCTAAAACACTTAGTCTGAGGTTTTAGACTTCTACTCTGAATGTTTTAGTCTAAAGAACTTAGTCTGAGGTTTTAGACTTCTACTCTGAATGTTTTAGTCTAAAGAACTTAGTCTAAGGTTTTAGTCTAAAGAACTTAGTCTGAGGTTTTAGACTTCTACTCTGAATGTTTTAGTCTAAAGAACTTAGTCTGAGGTTTTAGTCTAAAAAACTTAGTCTAAGGTTTTAGACTTCTACTCTGAATGTTTTAGTCTAAAGAACTTAGTCTGAGGTTTTAGACTTCTACTCTGGATGTTTTTGTCATGATTATAGACTTAGACTTTTACTTAAAAGGTTTTAGTTTAAGGTTTTAGAATTTTACCCTGAAAATTTAGTCTAGACTTTTAGAATCTTATTTAGTCCTTTAGTCTATACTCTGTACTGAACTTTTCAGTGTGTATAAAGTGTAGATTTAGAGCTTAGAAAACATCTAACTTTATTTATTTGTTTTGGTTGTTTGTTTGTTTGTTTGTTTGTTATACTACATTATATTTCTGTTTTAATAAACAATGTTTCTCTTGTTTATAACAGCAGAATCTGACTGTCAGTCTCCTTTGATATACGAGCTACTGGCCAATCAGAGCGCAGCAGGGGGCGGGGCCTGTCTGAAAACGGGTGGGAAACACAGTCCCAGCGCTGGGTGACGGACAGGTAAACGCACGAGACGCCATGTTGGCTGAGAGCGGAAGCGAGTGATTGTGCAGTTCGGGAGAGTGAGAGAGTGAGAGAGAGTGAGAGAGAGTGCAGAAAAGTGTCCGAAGAGTGAGACTCCGAGCAGCGGAGTGACTACAGCCGTGCGCGCGCGTGAGTAGTGAGTTCGGGCTCGTGCGAAAGGTTCTCCGGTTCCTGGTGGTTCTCGGTCCGGGCTGAAGATGCCGCTGGCTCAGTTCGCAGATCCGTGGCAGAAGTTGGCAGTGGGACATCTGGACAACGAGGTACACATGCAGCGAGGAGGAGGAGGAGGAGGAGGAGGAGGAGGAGGGTGGTGGTGTTGTTGTTTATTTTGGTGGACAGACCCACATGCACGAGCAGCGTTAACACATAAACACACGCGCATGTCTCTTCCTGGTCGTGTAGCTCCAACCCAGAAACTCTGAACTGCGCGTGAAGGTGCAGCAGAACCTCTGCAGAGTGCACGAGCACATTCTCAACCATTACAGCCATCCAGACCATTAGCACCCTGCTGTGGGTTCTGCTGACCTGCCTTAAGCACTAAACCCTGCAGAGCAGAGGTCTAGAACTCACGACCAAGTCCTTTACAGTAAAGGTCTTAAACCTTAGACTAAAGTCCAAATTCTGTAACTTAGACTGGTTCTACAGTTTGAAATCATGGTCCGAGTCCTTTAGTCCGAGTCCTTTAGTCCGAATGTTTATTGTAAAGAGTTTAGTGTAAGGTTTTTAGACTAAGGTCTAACAGTAAAGGTCTAATATCCTATGCTTAATCCTGTAGAGCAGTAAATAACATTTTAAATTGTAATGTATTTATTTAAATGTAAATTAATTTAGTTTAATTTATTTGTTTTTATTTTATTTCATTAAAAGTCTAAAGTTCTGTAACTCAGACTGGTTCTACAGTCTAAAATCATGGACTAAATCCTTAAGTCTGAGTCCTTTAGTCTGAATGTTTAGACTAAGGTCTAAAACCATATGCTAAAATAAAACTAAATCTTTAGAGTAAAACCTTAGACTTAATCATTTACATCTTACACTAAATGCTTTAGGCTAAAACTTAGACTAAATAAAAGTTTAAAACTATAGACTAAATGTTTAGGCTACATGTCTAAAACCGAGGACAGATAGTCTTAAGTCTAAGGCCTTAGACTAAATACTTTGAGCTGAAAGTCCTAAACCATAGACTAAACCCTTTAGGCTACAAATCTGAAACCTTAGACCAGATCCCAGAGTAAAAGGATCAGGATTAGGAGACCTAGTCCAGGTAGAGTCGCAGCCCTGACCGAGCAGTGCGGTGAGGACTGGAAGGACTCAACCCTTACAAATCCTTTATGCAAGGGTGAAGTGTGTGTGTGAGAGAGTGTGTGTGAGAGAGTGTGTGTGAGAGAGTGTGTGTGAGAGAGTGTGTGTGAGAGAGTGTGTGAGAGAGTGTGTGTGAGAGTGTGTGTGAGAGTGTGTGTGAGAGTGTGTGTGAGAGTGTGTGTGAGAGAGTGTGTGAGAGAGTGTGTGAGAGAGTGTGTGTGTGTGGGAGTGTGTGTGAGAGTGTGTGAGAGAGTGTGTGAGAGAGTGTGTGAGAGAGTGTGTGAGAGAGTGTGTGAGAGAGTGTGTGTGTGTGTGTGTGTGTGTGTGTGTGTGTGGGAGAGAGAGAATGAGAGTCTGGGACTTGACCAGACAAGCCCAGCTGTAGTCTGACACACAGTAGAACCTTCAGGAGAACGTTTGGCTTGCTGCCAGGTTTCCTGTGAATCCTGATGGAGCTGAACGTGGGAGAGTCACTCAGTGAAGGCCCCACCACCCACCACTGCTCCACCTCCCGGTTCAGTGTTCACACTCCGGCGTGTCTTGGTCCCGACAGTGTTTGGACCCGGACAGGTCTTGGAGCAGGTCAGTACTGGTACCTGCTGTAGTAGTCTGGTCTGGTTTTGGTGTAGTCAGTATTGGTCTTAGTCTTGGATTTGATTCAGTCAGAGTACTGATCCAGTATTTATACTCAGACTTAGACTCGATAGTGTTGGTACTCAGGCTGGTCTCGGACTGAGTGGTATTGGTCCTCAGACTGGTCTCTGATTGGTCCTCAGACTGATCTCTGATTGGTGCTCATGCTGGTCTTAGACTGGTCTCTGACTGGGTGGTATTGGTCCTCAGACTGGTCTCTGACTGGTCCTCAGGCTGGTCTCTGACTGGGTGGTATTGGTCCTCAGACTGGTCTCTGACTGGTCCTCAGACTGGTCTCTGATTGGTCCTCAGATTGGTCTCTGACTGGGTGGTATTGGTCCTCAGACTGGTCTCTGACTGGTCCTCAGACTGGTCTCTGACTGGTCCTCAGACTGGTCTCTGATTGGTCCTCAGATTGGTCTCTGACTGGGTGGTATTGGTCCTCAGACTGGTCTCTGACTGGTCCTCAGACTGGTCTCTGACTGGTCCTCAGACTGGTCTCTGATTGGTCCTCAGATTGGTCTCTGACTGGGTGGTATTGGTCCTCAGACTGGTCTCTGACTGGTCCTCAGACTGGTCTCTGATTGGTCCTCAGACTGGTCTCTGACTGGTCCTCAGACTGGTCTCTGACTGGGTGGTATTGGTCCTTAGACTGGTCTCTGACTGGTCCTCAGACTGGTCTCTGACTGGTTGGTATTGGTCCTCAGACTGGTCTCTGTAAGGTGAGTGCTGTAAGGAACAGGGTGGAGTTATGGTGGTGGTGGTGGTGGAGGAGAACAGGCTCAGGCTGTGGCTTTAAGGCCGGCCCCGTCCTGCTGCTCGAGCCGGGAGTCCGTCTGTAATCCTTTGATTTGAAAGCAGGCTGCCCACGCAGACGGCCGGCTGTTTACACTCGGCTGCTGGAGTTAGGTGTGTAAATCTCGGCCTGGAGGGTCAGGCTGTGTTTACAGTGCGGCTGTTTTTCTCAGAAGAGAACAAGGACTCATCCTCAGGGTCTGATGTTTGACTCCCTCAGCCAATCAGAGCCCACGCTTTCACATGTGTCATATTTGAGCTTCTTATTTTATCTTTAAAATCCTGTTTTTAGTACAGAAGTCCGGTTGATGAAGTCGCTGCGGTGGTTCTCCGTTCTCACAGTTAAAAATGACATGGTAATGAGCTCATGCATATTAATGACCCCATGCTGAGCACTGATTTGGAGCCTAAGTGGGCTGAGAATTTCTGGTATTTCTACTCGGACAGGTCTTAGACTCTAGTGTTTGTACTTAGACTCGATAGCGCGTATACTTAGACACGTCGTTTGTACTTGGATTTTAATAGTATTTGTACTAAGACTGGTCTTGGAATTGGTATTTGTACTTAGACTTAGTAGTATTTGTAATCAGATTGGTCTTAGACTATAGTGTTTGTACTTAAACTTGATAGTGTGTATACTTAGACACATCTTAGACTCGGTCATTTGTATTTGAACTCTAATAGTATTTGTACTCAGACTTGTCTTGGAGTCAAAGATATTTGTACTTAGACTGGTCTTGGAATTGGTATTTGTACTAAGACTGGTCTTGAAATTGGTATTTGTACTTGGACTTAGTAGTATTTGTACTTAGACTTGTCTTGGAGTCAAAGGTATTTGTGCTAGGGCCGGTTTTGGAATTGGTATTTGTACTTGGACTTAGTAGTATTTGTACTCAGACTGGTCTTAGACTCGGCCATTTGTACTTGTCCTCTCTCATGACCTGGAGGGGGCGGGGCTGGAAACACAAACACTGATAAACGGAGATACAGAGCGATACGAGACGCTGTGGATTAGAACAGTCAGACAGATAAGATAGAGAACCCAGATCCACACCAGAACGCTCTGATCTGCTTACTGTGGGGAATTCCTCAACCCGTCACCAGCGCTGATTCTGCTCACATTCACAACGTATCTAGAACCTTCAGAAAGGACTGATGTGGAATTTGCTCACAGAATGACTCATCATATCCAGAGCCTCGGGAAAGACTGGAGTGATGTTCATTCAGCTCACACTACCACTCACAACCTATCTAGAACCTAAGGAACCGTGCTGTCTAGAACATTAGGCAGAAAACTCTAAGATATGAGTTCTGCTTATGAGACTGACCTGAGGTCTGACTTATCCCATGGTGAATCTCTGCTGAACTAGTGGCAACACACACACACACACACACACACACACACACAAAATTCCAGACATTCTAGTAGCCTGTGTGTGTGTGTGTGAGTGTGTGTGTGAGTGTGTGTGTGAGTGTGTGTGTGAGTGATGTGGTTTGCAGTAACATGTCTGTTCTTGTGTTTTGTTTCAGGATGACTATATGGGGGATGATGAAGCGCCAGTGAGTGTAAGTGTTCTCACAGAGAGTGTGTGTGTGTGTGTGTGTGTGTGTGTGTGTGTGTGTGTGTGTGTGTGTGTGTGTGTGTGTGTGTGTGTTTCAGAGAAGATTTCTGCATAGATTATTGATCAAATGAGTTTCTGATAACAGTTACCGATAAACCCAGTCTAACCACACTAACAACACACACAGCGGTCCTGATTAAACACCCACAGTGCAGGCTAGAAAAAGTAAGTGAAGCTCCGTATTAACAGCACCTTCAACCAGCAGCTTCAGGATCCTGCTGATTCTCCACTGACTGGAACAGGGAGAAGGGCGTCTCCATCATTCCCACTCCGGGCCGGAGCGCTGCTGCTGCTGCTGCACTATGGAGGTTTGGTGGTGGAGCTGCAGGAGGAGAACCTCTCTCCAGAACTGCTGTGTAACGCTGCAGAACCCATAGAGTCATATTAGTGTAGAATCCTGTAGTGTTACTCTACCGCCTCCGCCCACATGCTGCTCCACCTTCAGATCAAGCTTCTGCAGCTCTCACACTGTCCAGAAATGCACGTGTACAGCTGTCCATGAGGGGGCGCTCCCAGCAGGATCTGTATTTACTGCAGTGGAGTAAAAGTGAACTACACTCCACACCTGTAGGGGGAGCTCAGGAGCCAAACATAACACACCAGCTTTGACTGTTTTTTATCTGTTAAAGTTTTCCCAGTGTAGCCATAGCCAGTCCCCTCCCACTAGCTGTGACTCCGCCCATCTCCAATCACTTATTTGACTAACGCTAGGGGGAGGAGGGGGGGCACACCCTAAGGGTTCTTTGGATTGTGACTTTGATGGAACCCTTTCTGTGCCATTTAAGCGTCCACACGGTTCTTTCCTAAAATCCCTCTGAAAAAAGTGGGTTCTTCAAGGGTTCTTTAGTAATACCTGCGGTTCTACCTAGAACCATGATAACCCAAAGGGTTATTTGGATGCTTTCCTGTTTCACTGGTTCTTTAGCACACAAAGAAAGCCTTTAGTAGAATAGGCGCTAAACACGGATTAATCGCCAAAGTTTAACCATAACCGTGTGGAGGAACCACGTCTCACACACACTGTCAAAATAAAAGTCTCTAATACAAATAAACAAACACTACCAAAATAAAAGTCTCTAATACAAATAAACAAACAGTAACAAAATAAAAGTCTCCAATACAAATAAACAAACACTACCAAAATAAAAGTCTCTAATACAAATAAACAAACACTACCAAAATAAAAGTCTCTAATACAAATAAACAAACACTACCAAAATAAAAGTCTCTAATACAAATAAACAAACAGTAACAAAATAAAAGTCTCCAATACAAATAAACAAACAGTAACAAAATAAAAGTCTCTAATACAAATAAACAAACACTACCAAAATAAAAGTCTCCAATACAAATAAACAAACACTACCAAAATAAAAGTCTCTAATACAAATAAACAAACACTACCAAAATAAAAGTCTCTAATACAAATAAACAAACAGTAACAAAATAAAAGTCTCTAATAAAATCACACATTCAGATTGTGTCAAAATAAATTGATATGTTTGATTGTGGAACCCAGGGAGTACAGAACCACACTGAGCAGCAGGAGAGAGAGAGTCACAGAACCCTTTTATTAGTAAGATGTTCTGTGTAGAACCTTTATTAGCATGTGCCAATCAGGTGATCACTTTATTGATTAGATCTTGGTGTGTGTTGCGGTCGCCTGCAACTCTGTATCTGATTTGATGATGTTTTAAGTTTGTGAAAGTGTGTGTGTATATATATATATATATATATATATATGTATGTATGTATGTGTGTGTGTGTGTGTGTGTGTGTGTGTGTGTTGAACATTGCAAATCATGTCCTCTTGTGGTGTGTTTTACACCAACTTCCCTTTCCTGTAGAGAGTGTGTGTGTGTGTGTGTGTGGGGGGGGGGCTGAAAGCTTGAGGTTTACTGACTCACGACAGGAAACAGCTCAGAGTGGTGGAACAGTGTTAAAGCGACAGTTCAGCGAGAATTCCTCCAGTGCCAGATGCCTCCTCAGTGTTAGGCTAATGTAGCTGATTCAGTGTGGGGATGATCAGATTAGATTAGATCAGATCAGATTAGATCAGATTAGAAATGTTCTGATCCGATTTCTCAGTCATTTCAGCTCCGGTTGCTGCTTGGTGTGTTTTTAGTTTTTGCTGACCGTTACAGACCCGATCATCATATTAATAATTAATAATAGTGAGGACTATTAGATGAGTTTGCTTTTCTGGCTCTGCATCATTTTTCTTTATTCTGACTGACTGTGTTTCTCTCCTCCTCCTCCTCCTCCTCCTCCTCAGGAGGAAGGTCCAGTGAAGGAGATCAGTATAACTCATCATGTGAAGGAGGGATCGGAGAAGGCCGACCCGCGGCAGTTCGAGCTCCGCAAAGTTCTGGGACAGGGATCGTTCGGAAAGGTGAACCAGTCACACACTCAAGACGCACACACACACACAATATGTCCAAAAGTTTTTGGACGACCTTTTGATAAGTGACTTCAGCTACTTTAAAGCTTCTGTAGAGAAGATTTGACCTAATGAACACACACACACACACACTCTCTCTCTCCAAGCACGGTCACGCCCCACCCGTACCACCACAACCGCACGTCCCTCCGGTCGTAGGCAGGTAATGCACTTCTCGCTGAAGTGTGTGTGTGTGTGTGTGTGTGTGTGTGTGTGTGTGTGTGTGTGTGTGTAAAACACTACATTTCTGTGATGGGTTAGAACCGGATCCTCTGAGCTCAGCGTGGTGCTCCTCACAGGTTCTGAGAAATGATTTTTATCTTAAGTAATTGGAAGTCTGATACTGATCTGAGTGTCACCAGAGGCTGATCTGTTCCGAGTAGCTTAAAGATGAGTGTGTGTGTGTGTGTGTGTGTGTGTATATATGATTTTTTTATGATACACGATATTTATCACGATACCTGTAAACACATCAGAATCAGACTCTTATAAACTACCATCAGATCCTCTCTGTACTGAACACAGTGATTTCTACTCAACATCTGCTGCTCTTCATCTAATGAACCCTTCAGTCTGATCACACTGTTAGTGATGAACCCTTCAGTCTGATCACACTGTTAGTGATGAACCCTTCAGTCTGATCACACTGTTAGTGATGAACCCTTCAGTCTGATCACACTGTTAGTGATGAACCCTGCAGTCTGATCACACTGTTAGTGATGAACCCTTCAGTCTGATCACACTGTTAGTGATGAACCCTTCAGTCTGATCACACTGTTAGTGATGAACCCTTCAGTCTGATCACACTGTTAGCGATGAACCCTTCAGTCTGATCACACTGTTAGCGATGAACCCTTCAGTCTGATCACACTGTTAGCGATGAACCCTTCAGTCTGATCACACTGTTAGTGATGAACCCTTCAGTCTGATCACACTGTTAGTGATGAACCCTTCAGTCTGATCACACTGTTAGTGATGAACCCTTCAGTCTGATCACACTGTTAGTGATGAACCCTTCAGTCTGATCACACTGTTAGTAACGAACCCTTCAGTCTGATCACACTGTTAGTAATGAACCCTTCAGTCTGATCACACTGTTAGTGATGAACCCTTCAGTCTGATCAGTGTTTATTACACTAACCGTCTCCTCTGTATGATCAGAACAGCTTACTGTATCACCATATTGACACTATTCAGTAATTGTAGTGCTGTTCTCCAGCTGTAGCAGCCAGCATGTGATCAGTGGTACACTGTTACTGTGTGGACTGTAAATGTGGGACTACAGACTCTGTGTATAAAGGGGGTCTGTGTGTATATATATATATATATATACTGCATGAAGAAGAACCTCAGCTAGTTTAAATAGACTAAAATTCAGATCCAGATGTTGACTTGTGTTCAGACTCTACTGAACACAAGTCAACATGGAGACCATAATACTGTACTCTTATACACACACTCTCTCTCTCTCACACACACACACACGTATGATCAGTTATTCTCTCCTGTATTGACACTATTCAGTAATTGTAGTTCTGTTCTCCAGCTGTAGCAGCCAGCATGTGATCAGTGGTACACTGTTACTGTGTGGACTGTAAATGTGGGACTACAGACTCTGTGTATAAAGGGGGTCTGTGTATATATGTGTATATATATATATATATATATATATACAGTGAGTCCAAGAAGTATTTGATCCCTTGCTGATTTTCTTCGTTGGCCCACTAATAAAGACATGATCATTCTATACTTTTAATGGTAGATGTATTCTTACATGGAGAGACAGAATATTAAAAAGAAAATCCAGAAAATAAATCTAAGGAATATATATTAATTGATTTGTATTTCATGGAGTGAAATAAGTATTTGATCCCTTAGTATTCATTAGCAGTTCTGGCTTTTACAGACCAGTTAGACACTCCCAATCAACTTGTTACCTGACCTGAAGCCACCTGTTCTCACTAATCACTTGTGTGAAAAACACCTGTCCACAGAATCAGACAGATCACACAGATTTCAAGTCTCCAACATGGGTAAAACCAAAGAGCTGTCACAGGACCTCAGAGTCAGAATTGTTGACCTTCACAAAGCTGGAATGGGCTACAAAAAGATTAGTAAGGTGTTGGATGTGAAAGTAACAACTATTGGTGCAATTATCAGAAAGTTTAAAGAGTATAACATGACAATCAACAGACCTCGGCCCGGTGCTCCAAAGAAGATTTCGCCTCGTGGGGTGGCAATGATGCTGAGAACAGTCAGAAATCGTCCTGCAACCACTCGGCAGGAGTTAGCAAATGACCTGAAGGCAGCTGGGACCACAGTTTGCAAGGAAACAATTGGCAACACTTTGCGCAACAATGGATTCACATCCTGCAGTGCCCGAAAGGTACCCCTGCTGAAGAGAGCACATGTGGAGGCGCGCCTCAAGTATGCCAATGATCATTTGAAAGATGAACCAAGTTATTGGGAGAAGGTTTTGTGGTCAGACGAGACCAAAATTGAACTTTTTGGCCTCAACTCCACCCGCCATGTGTGGAGGAAGAAAAATGCTGCCTATGACCCCAAGAACACTGTGCCCACCGTCAAGCATGGAGGTGGAAGCATAATGTTTTGGGGGTGTTTCTCTGCCAAGGGTACAGGGCTACTTCACCGCATCACTGGGAAGATGGATGGAGCCATGTACCGCACAATCCTGAGGGACAACCTCCTCCCCTCTGCCAGGGATCTGAAAATGGGCCGTGGTTGGGTCTTCCAACATGATAACGACCCTAAACATACAGCAAAGGCAACAAAGGATTGGCTCAAGAAAAATCACATTAAGGTCATGGAGTGGCCCAG